>NC_091666.1:3335833-3638863 GCF_042453785.1 Malus domestica
TCTGCCTTCGCCATGGTATGTCTCCTATTATGTGAATATTTTATATGAAATTTTGAACTACTCACCTCAGACTTGTTATGATAGTGATTGTCCTGCACCTAGTTTAAAATATAAACTGATAGCTAAACAGATCTATTGACTTAAAATCTCTAGTAGTTGCTTATTACGAACTTGTTTCCCAATGCACAGATGTAAGGTCTCTTGACTTCTCATGTGGGACCAATCCTACTCTCTTTTTAAGAGAGGAAATAACAGAATTGGAAGCTGCAGCCAGAAATTTTGAAGAGGACGATGGTGTGTTGGAGGCGATAAAAGGGCTAGGCGATGACTTGTATTCATATCCATTAAATTTGTCTCAGAGCGCTGAAGAGAAAGGATACTCTCGTTATTGTGAGATAAAATTTGAGTTGGACACTGAACTAGCTGGCACAACTCAGTATCAGTCACAAGAGGCAGAAACAGCCCAAACGGGTTCTCATGGCCAGCCCATGTTGAGATCTGATGCAAAATATTCAAGTCCTGCAGTGTCAGACGGTTCCCTCTCATGTGCTGCATCAACTCTTTGTTCTCTTCTAGAGCCTCGTGAGAGCTCATCTGCACCCAATAATGTGAGATATAGCTCCTTTTTTTATTCCTTTTGTATTGTAATGCTTTATCTAGAGCTCATCTGCAGTAGGTGTAGGACGATTTTTCTTTTTAAACATTCAATGAACTGAAGTGCAATTTTCGGATTAACTAAGTGGATTGTTGCATTCATATGTTTCCTGGCAGGTACAGGAAAATGCTAAAGAAACTCTAAATTCTAAAAGGCATTCTGAAGAAGTGGTTCGCAGTGTTTACGATTCTTCTCTGTCCTCTCCATCATATGATGAATGCTCTAGTGCACGCCCAGGGAATTCTAATGGATCGGAGGTTAGACGTGTTGTGGATCAAGGCAGTGATGATTCTGATTCAGAGATCTTTAGGGTTAAGCGTCGTTCATCATTGAAGGTGGTGGGCAAAAGGAGCGTAAATGATGTCTTGGCATCAAATCATTCTGAAAACAAGGTATTCTTCACGTAGCCCTGTACTTCAGTTTCCAATGCATGTGATTAGTTATAATGATTGGTTTTCATCGATGGATAGATCATTAGTCTGTCACTTAATTTAGAAATCGAAGATTTTATCAATAGCATATAGTTTTAGGTTTCTTTTTATTTTCCATTAATTATCAGTGCAATGCTTAAAATAAAATGCTGGACTTATCAGATGGAGAGATGTTAGAATTTAGAACTTAAAATGTTATTCATCAAATACCTGTAATCGACCCAACAGAGGGGAAATCGACGTATGCATGGTTTCTGATGAGGATTTGTTTAATTTTTTTTTATTCTGTATGTATATGTTTTGCTGACATCTGAGTTGTATTTGCAAAAAACAGGGGTTTAAACGATTGAAGAAAATGCAACCTGAAAGAAGATGCGGGAGATCATCGGTGCCATTAGATTATTACAGCCCTGGTGAATCAAATACTAAGTTTCTTTCAACTACTAATTACAGAGGATTTCCAGAGAGTGCTGCTTCGGAGGGCAGGTTCTCGACAGGAAGTAGCGCTCCTAGAGGAGGTAATGTTCCCATCTCTATCAAGTTTAAGAAGTTGGCCACCGAAGATTCAGCTAGGAAACAGCGAGAACACCACAGAAAGGATAGATACCAGGATGAATTGGGAAGGAGCCGGAGGCAACCACCCCCACCGCCACCCCCACCCCCAATGGAGGTTGGGGCAAAGCGCATTAAAGTCAAAGGCCCGTCGTTCCTAGGGTCGGAGAGCAGGTTAAACAATTAGATCACACCAGGAAGTGCCAACGATCTGGTTGGCCGACCCTGTAGAGAGCAGCAGCAGCAGCAGCAGCATGACAGAACCTGACCTCGCTAACTTGAATTTCTCTAACGGGGTTCTAACAACACGGGTAAAGCTAAAGAAGATTGACGACGGAAAATTAACCTAGGATAAAGATTTACATTCTTTGTGCAGGCCCTGAAATTGGGGCGATCTGCATTGTTGGTGATTCTTGAGGTTCTCGGGCCGGGGTATTTTTACCATCTTTGGCAGGAGAACCTTCCTTCCTGCGAAGTAGTGGAGATTGGGTTAGTGGTGAATTTCCATGTAAATTTATTTGTATTTTCTTACCTTACCATTGTTAATTCAGAAACTAGTTGGTAAATTCTTCAACTTGTTTAGTTGGTTCGCTTGCTTCTTTTTTTATAGGTTCTTTATTCTTTTATTTTGTAGCAATGGGTCCTTGTAACCTTTGACTACATGAATAAAATGCAGAGAAAATGCCTTGTCATATTATTTCGCTTCTTGTCTAATCTTCTGCCCATCGACATGGGACGATATAATCGGTTTTCTATTTTCCTCGTATGTAGAAAAATATCATTTGATTTGGTGCTCGTTAAGTCATTCATGTGAATCGAACAAATTAATGGTACGTCATGGGTATGTTACTTGTACCACATCCGTTGATTCGTTTCTCACATATGAAGGATTAAGCAATTTCAAAATTAGATGCATCTTTCTATATATAACCTTTATTGATTACCACCAATGAGGAAAGAGGTGGGTGTGTGTACTTGTAAAAGACGACATTCTGATGCTCAAGTTAGTATGTGTTTTAGATTTATTCTAGTGAAATTCAGTGTCATTGTGTACCTCGTTTTCGTACGTCTTTGTATGTGAGAGGATGGACATTTATAAGGGTGGGATTTTTTGGGGTGGTCGTAGAGCTGATGGGCCGGACCCCAGATTGTCTCCAACCTGTGAGGCTTCTTATTAACTTTATGATGTGTTTTTCTAATTATTTAGAGAGAATTTCTATTTGTATTCGCTTGTAATTAGCTCCTCTGTGAGTTGAACTCAAGATTTTTCACTTACGTATTATGATAAATAATCACACTTATTTTATTCTTCTCCGTATTAGAGAAATTTATACAAAATACTGGAAAATAAATATAAATGATGACCTAGAATACAAGTATATTAGGAAATAAATCTTGAAAAATAAAAACGTAAATCGACAAGGACCTAGATCTTGTTCCTTCAAACTTACTATTTAACTTAGAAGTTTTCTAATAAACAATTAGCTACACAATCTAGTGCTATTTTTTTTCATTTATAAGTAAGAGATCACATACCAGTTCATTTTGATGGCAAAGTTGATACCTAATTATTAATGATGGCCCATTAAATAACAAGTTTGATACAATATTATTATATAAAATACACCATTTATTCTTTCGAAAAAAGACACAAATAGTTTTGTTTAGCTAAAGAGACAAATGGTTAATAACTACACAAATTAAGATTTACTTCTAGATGATAAATTCAGGTTTGCTTGGACTCGGGCTATTTGTTTAAGCCTCTTGGGCTGATATTTTTCTTTGTTTAGGATTTTTTTCTTGGGCTTTGGGCCCCTTTGTAACAAAAAATGAAAATACACAGGCTAGTATGAACATTTGTTTCATTTTTATACGAAGGCTTGTAAGAATTTAATCTATCTATTATACATAAAGTCAATAAAAAAGTGAATAGTGATTTTGGCGTCATCAACCTTCAACAAAACTATTTGGACAAAAATGCCCCTAAGACAACAAACTTCTAAAGCATCCCAAAATAATGCATCAAATAAGGTAGGGGCATTTTCATCATTTTAACAATGTTTTTTTTAATAATTAATTTTTTGGTACAATTTTTTATTTTTTATTTATTTTAATTAGTGCCTCACAATAGGCTAGCAATAATGTGATTCAATTCTCTATTTTTAAACACGTTCAAAACATCTTAAGAGATGTGTAATGCCGGTTATAAAAAATGTATTTCGCACGCGGATAATAATGTGATTAAATAAGTTGTCAAATGATTTTTTTTAACAAACGATATTATCTACACTAAGGGGGAGGGGTGGGCTTAGCTTCACAATGACCTAACAATAATATGATTCAAGCATTTGTTTATTAAATATTATTTTCTCTATTTTTAAACACGTTCGAAACATCTTAAGAGGCGTGCAATGCCGGTTATAAAAAAGGTTTTTTGCATGTTGTTGACTCTAAAAACTACCAAGCCTACGTTGCGCGTAGGCCGAGTAACTAATGAGCTAACTATGTTATTCGGTGCGGGGCGTGCCAACTTGTCGGCCAAGCTCGGGCGAGGAGTAAAATGTGTTGATGTTGCGTTGAGCGCGCGATTGACTTCTCGATCTTGCGACTGCGGCCAAGGAAGGAACATGTCTCGGCCTTTGAGTTCTAAAGCTTGAAGACAAGGCTGCTAATTTTGCAAAGTTCACAAATCGTCGGCGCCGGATTCTGTCACAGTGATTATATTTGTAAGGGTATAAGCAAGCCGAATCGACATCAGAGTATAGGGGCATAGATACTCAAAACAGATATATGTCTTGATGGTAAATGTGGTTTGGTCGTCAGAATGCCGAACTCTAAAGCTTACTTGTGAGTATCCAATCATAAAATAACTCGGCGTTCAATGTGTGAGCCCTAGTAAACTGTAACACCTCACCTCGCCGAAAAGGCTAATGAGATGACCTCTGCCAATAAAGACCTGAAAGTCTTTCTCGACTGAGACTTGGATAGATAACTAGTCGACATCGACACAGTGCTGTTTATCCAAACTGAAGGTGTTCCGCGGTCGGCTGGCTCTACGGCGATAGTGCTGTTTATCCAAACTAAAGATGTGTTGGCGGAAAAAAAATCTCAAGGTTGTTGAGAGGTTTCGCGTAGAGCGAGAGTTTGCGCAAGGCGATTTGTGCGTTAAATTAGAGGAGGCTTGAATGATGCACCCCTCCCTCTATTTATAGTAGCAAACTTGCTTCTGATCGAATCAAAACTATACTCGGTTTAGGACTCTTTACCCCAATCCAATCTTATCTCGGCCAGTCCTACTCCTATCAGGACTTTGAACTCAACCCCTTATTAGGCCGTATTCATTCCCAAGTTTCAGCCCTCATCTTGTCGAGACTCCTTATTGTATCAGGATTCAACTACCCCATTCTGATAGGACACGGCCGGCCCCTGAGCAACGCTTCCGGGCTGAGAACAATTCTAAACTCGGCCCAAACTAGTATTTTGGGCCCAAACACATGCGGATAATAATGTGATTAAATTAATTGTCAAATGATTTTTTTTTTAACAAATGATATTATCTACACTAAGGGAGAGGAGGGTGGGCTAAGCCTCACAATGGGTTTGCAATAATGTGATTCAATCAATTGTTTATTAAATATTATTTTCTCTATTCTTAATGTAAATTCTATAGAGATCGATTTTATTATGTGAATTCAGCTGCTTTAATTGGTTTATGAGGAGTTTCTTCTAGCATGATCTAAAATTATTCATTTACTTCAAATATTTGACTTTTCTTTTGTCAATTTACGCATATAAATACCTTTAAAACGTGTAAGTCATGCGTGGCATGCCGTGATTCAGAAAACGTCTTATGCACGCGGGTGCATGAAGGCTAGTTAAGAATAATGCTATTTGTGACTCCTATCCACCTTTGTAAAAGCATCTTCAGTGTGAGATGCAAAATGCTTTTGATATGGACATTCTATATTTTTTGTTGGCCGGAAAACTCTTTAGTGGACAAATTTTAAGGAATGTAAAATAAGTATTTTGGCCGAAAATTTTAATTTTATATCATTTTTTCAAGGAGAGCGATTTTTACACACTATTTTTAGCTGTTCACAAACCCTTATTTATTTAAGGTCATTAGATTGAATAAATCAAATGGAATCAACAACCTGAATTAAATATGAGTGTGTAAGAGGCTAAAAATGGTATGTGAAAATCATTTGCCCTTTTTAAATATTTATGAGGTGGGCCTCGTCAATTAAAAAAGGGCAAAGTAAATGAGATTCTAAATTAACATCTTCCCCATTAAAGTAGAATTCACATTTTACATCTCCTAAAATTACAAAACAAATGTAACTAAGATGCAAATGTGATTATATATCTTAAATTTGCATCTCAATTGAAGATGCTCTCATAGAGATGGACCTTAGTTATGTATGTCGAACCCGCCAATAAATTAAAGAAGCGGTCCGTAAGTTAGTCAATAAATTGTGTCTTAATAGCAACGCCTTAATGTTGTTTGAGTCTTATTTTATTTTATTTTAATACAATGATATATTTACATTTAGGGTGGATGATTTTTACTAATTACCCAACGAGTCATCAATGATTGGGTATCGAACTTTTTTAGAATATGAGCATAATTAAGTCTAAGTGCTTTAGGCCGATTGTGTCATTCAATAAGATATGCTTATTGATAAACAAAGAGCCTATTATTAATTGAGCTTTTTGACAGAGAGGAGAATAATTGTTGTTTGGATCGATCATGTGTCTTCATCTTCATCGATCTCTAAAGGTTTGGTTCTCGTTCATTCTTTGTTCAGTTCTGATTTATTGACTTAATCTTCATCTTGTGAAAGCTATTTCGATCTTACAAGTTAGCTATGTATGGAAGTTGAATTTAAAACCTCTCATTTATAAATAGAGAAAAATACTACTATAGTGTAGTATGAAGTGATATTGATTGAGTTGAAACCAAATATGATGAGTGCTTTCCAATTAGGTGGGAAACCTCCAATTCTTCTGTACTTACCTCGACCACTTTGACAAATTTTTTCATCTGAAACTCGGAAGTAATGGACCATGGAGGTGATATGAAAGGGGGTAGGGTTTATATGGCGGTAGTGGTGGACCTTAATGTAAGATGAGTGAAGTATGTGAATTTATTGTGTTGCAGCCGCACAGACACGTGATCCAAATGTTAGACCCCATAATTTCTCTTGATGAAGGCACCCTATTCAAGTTTGATTGGAGCCCTCAAAAGTTTAGTGGAATGGTGGAAAGTGAAACAAGAAAATGTAAACATATAGAACACTTAAAATAATTAATAAAGGGTTAATGGGTTCTTGTCAAAATCTTAAATATATTTTTCATTCACCAATCTGTCTAGATTTGTAGGGCAACTTCTCTAATTTCGCCTTTGCTCTAAGTCGTCGGGAAAGATTCAAAATGTTTCCTCTTTTTCTTAGTTTGCATCACATCGACTATAGAAACAGGATGATATACCAATATTAAAGAGGCTGGCTAGTTAATTACCTATAGGGACTCATCATATTCCTTGTTGATGTTTTCATTTTCCAAAGAATATCTGTTTCAAATTATGCAAACCAATTGGCACCCTCCTTTTTCAAGGTATTATTTATGGTCACACACACACACATATATATACAAATACAGGCCCTTTATCTGAAGGGATCTCCATTTTTTCGTAAAACGGGGACTAGTTGTGAGATCCACACAACATCGAACTTCAACGATCCAAACCGTTTATTTTTCTAGTTGCACTTTATAGATTGTTATCCTGGCAAAATATTAGCCAAATTGAAAATATTTGAGACATTTAATTGAGTTCAAAGATATTGACTAACACTATGTTCTAAGAAAAATTAATATTTCATCTTGGCAATCAAATGAGTAGATGATTTCGGATTGAATTGATATTTTGTAAAGATGACATATGAATGATGAAGACTTAAAAAATGAACGGTTTGGATCGTTGAAGTTCGATGTGGTGTAGGCCCCACAACTAGTCCTCATTTTTACCAAAAAATAGGGATCCCTATAGATAAAGGCTCTATACATACATACATACATACATACATACATACATACATATACATACATATGTGTGTGTGCATGCTTGCATGGAAAGATTATTATCATAGTCTTCCACTATATTTGTACACTTTTGATTTTAATAATGTTGCTACTTTGTCGGCATAATGCTGAGAAACATCTTTTGCTGATAGCTTGCAAAGAAAATAATCTCTTAGGCTTGACCAAATCCACTTAGTATTTCAAATTTCAGAAGAGATCGAATCTTACTAAATTTGTTTTTGTCCTTGAGAACATATTAATTTGGTAATTAACTCGTTGCCAAATCCAACCTGTATTAGTGGAAAGAGATGAGATAGAGACATAATCCTGGAGCTAGATGCTTACAGCTAAAATATTCAATCATATTATGCAGTAAATACCATATTATTCATGAACAGATTCCTTCCTATACTAAAATGAATACGATAACTGATGCCATTCTGCTGGAAAAAGTTTAATATAAATAGATATATTTTTGGTATATTTGTCAACAAATCGCTTGTCATCTTTAAGAAAAAATGGAAAACATATGCTGATGCTTAATAGTTGAAAAGATATAAAGTTGGGTATAATGTTCTAACATTTAAGATGTTATGTTAGTAGAATATTAGTTTAGATATCACAAAATTTAACCAAAAGAAAATTCTGATTAGAACACACTTTGTAAAATAATATGATGAGAAGGTGTCTTGACATGAAAATATTTCTCACTTGAAACTTGAAAAAGATTTGAGAAAGAAAAAGGGTATTTATTAAGGGTATGTTTGGGCGAGATACTTTTAAGTTTCAAGAAATTTAGGCCAAGTGATGAAGAAATACACTACAAAACATTAGAACAGGGGGATTAATTAATTACAAAGGTATGTAGGACGAATTCGAAAATGACTCCTTTCAAATAGTTATTTGCAAATCCCTTCTACATACTTTTGTAATGATCATGAAGTGCATTTCTACTCTCTCATATCAACATTTGATCTGTGATTCAATCTTTATTAACTTGAAATCAATCCCTTGGAATTTAGAATTCCGTCACTGCACACCTAAAGTTTATGTCCGAACATGAGATTGACAAGGACAAACGGAGCTTGAGATGGAACATAGCAGACAAGCACTTAATTTGAGGCTGAAGGTGAATCATCATCTGATGGTATAAGATGACTTTCGCATGATTGATGCAAACAAACTTTATGTCCCAATCGAGTTCTACCTAAAAGCCTTCGGGTAATCTGATATAAGAGTTAAAGAACTCGGACTACGTACTTCAACAGTTTTTGCTTCAACAGTATATATAAGAAACTACGTATGATAGTGGTACATTAACAACTTGCGTTCTGCACATGAAACACGTAAGGACCAGACGTTCGTAATAGGACACCTCTTGGAAACGAACACTTTCATTTTAACTTATTTCTCGTAAATAATAAAGAATTAATGAGTACGTAATATAACTATTTTGGAGTGTCAATAACAATTTATAATTATGTATATGCTTTAACATTACTTACAATTAAAACCTAATATATATATAATCTTACTGTTTGATTTATGTACTTTTGTAATATTGTTGTGGTAAAAAAATAGTTCAACGAGAGAGAGCCGTAAAACCACAATCATAGACGAAAAATTTGTGTGATTAGAATTGAGTGTCGGCCTATTGCTTGTTTTCATTTCAAGCTATATACGGGAATTACAATTTTGCGTAGGCTTGGTAGCCCAGAGGAAATGTAAAAGTGAAACAGAGAGAAATACCCTAAAATGTAAGCGAAGGGTCATTTTTGCTCGAAAACCATGGTATAAACAAACAAATGTACCAAAATATCCCTCTCAAAATTCAAATAAACACATGTGCATGAAATCCATGTCTATATCACTTCCAGGAGAGATACTTTCATGCAATCAAACACATCACATAGCAAGCTATTATTGGACAAAGAATTCACTTTTTGAACACCTGGCTAATAATGATTAAACGAGTGGCACCACTGAGATTGTGTATTGATTGCAAGAGGGGATCTCTCCAATCACAAATAAGGTGTTGTTATTTTGTCTAAACTCTAAACTCATTTGTTGAATTCTATTCCTACTTCTTTTAACATTACAATAATGAGGGTTCATTTCAACCAAAAAGAACAACTTTTAAGGCGCTAAAATGATATTAACCTAGGCCATCCATTGTGGCTCTTAGAATGGTAAAACGCTCTAATACTAAGAAGAAGTTAAGATTTCATCATAAAATTAATTGGCAATATGAAAAATATCCAAATTCTTAAGCAAGCTTATGCAAAGACATTTTCCTGCCAATATGAGATTTATTCTCAATAATTATGTAATTAAAGGTGGTTAGCAAACACTCCAAATTTTAACTCAGATTGAGAAATGTTAAGATTCCAAAGAAAACCATATATTGAGTGAGCCAATTTTGTCCATGATTAAATCAATCATTGAATGAAAAGTCACAAACATCACAATCAATTCACACTCTGTGCATATATAATTATTTTTATCACGTGATCGCAACTCTCCTCAAGTCAAAATTTTGTGGATCCAGGATGCTCTTTGTCCCTTTTTCTTAACAGATAAAATTTTGAAGAGTTTTATTTTATTAGAGCTATATTCATAGTCTACAGACCAAAGGAGAACTCCTGTGGGAAATTCCTCGTCAAAAGCTTTACAGACCTTAAGATTTTGATCATCCTTTTATTTTTTTTGGTGGTAGCATTTGAAAGCAGATGTTATTTTTGTGTGCAATATTCCTTGCATACAAGAAAAAGAGATCAGTTCCATCAAACTCCCTTACAATATTAAAGTTTAATTCATCACTAAATAACTTTTAAACTAATATTTTCTACTTGGATTGCGCAAGAGCCAATTGGGGCTTACCTCTATCCTTAGGGCTGATTTGTAGCTTGGTGTTCCTTTCCTTTAATTTGTTTAAGCTCCAGTTGTACTTGTAGGTGTGTATACCATTTTTTCTTGACTAAATTTGTATCCTTCGAGAGTTTTTATGGCAAAGTATTAACGAGGCTATCCTTGAACATTTGTTCCCGATACAATCATATAAGAAAGCTTATCTAGCAGCAATAGGTAGGAAATATCCCAGTATCTTAAATGGAGTGTCTTAAGCTTGTAATATTATTATCAAGAAAATTTCTCTCCCGATAGACATGCGCTTCCAAAATTTTGAGAAGGAAGATCCCTCCCTTTATGTAATATATCCTTTGAATGAAATTCAATTTCTTGATTAAAAATAAGATATTACTATTTTGGGGACAATCTCCTTGGTGTGTATTGTGCACTGTGTCGAGTTCTATAGTAGAATTTATGTTGGGTTGATCTCTCATTAATGAACAAATGGAGAAGAAAAAACAAAACAAGAGAATTAAAAAATATAAGAAATTAATTAATGAAAAATAAAAAACAATGCATGCAAAGCTTGACGTACGTGTGCTCGATCGAGGTTGTCCGACTGAGCTCCTCAATAAATGGTCAAAAAAATATTATTACATTTTTCTGGAGAATATAATAATATTGAGGAAACAAAGCACTATGATGAAATCAGCAGACCTAGCTTACTAAAATAATAATTAATTAATTAAAGATTAAAAACAATTAGGTTTAATGAGAAGGTATTAATGTAAGATTCCTCCTTGACCTCTTTGAAATGGCCAAAAGTCTAGGAAACATGAAACAAAGACTAGTACTAAAACTCTCGGTATTGATAGAAAATATGCTTCTACAAATACAAATATACCTAAAAAATTCCTCAAAAACATGTTTGTTTCAAAACCCTATTTTCAATTTCCGAGAAATGGTTGACATTGATCGATCCAAAATCGATAATCTTAATTTATTAAACTAATAATCGTTTTACTTAATGAAAATAATCATCAACTTCATCGATTACCAGCAGAGAACAAATTGTCAGTCTTCTATGCCGTTCCGTGTTGGTCGCCGCAAAAAATATTCGTAATTTTTATAAGAAATTAGTTAATAATTAATACCAATCAACAAGTTATAGTGTGATTAATTATATAAATGTTTAGAACATTACTTCCAATACTGTCTCTCAGGAACCCTAGAAAAAACAAATTGTTCTTCTATCCAATGCCAGTGCATGCTACCACTCAATTACAAATTTTGGAAGGCTCAAGTTTGGAGTCTCTTTGTTTGAATTGGAAAGTAGAGATAATGATCGAAAGATGGCCATACATTTTTTCTTTTTGGAACAATCTAAAATTACAGCGAGGGATCGAAATGTTTACAGACATGTAATATTACTACATATATCTTGTATAATGGAACGAGGAAAGTGTGAACATCGATTATAATTATAATAATTAATACCAATTAACAAGTTCAACTGTCATGTTGGCTTCATGAAAGACACGAGTGAATGATATTTGTGAAAATCTGTCCTAAAATGAATGATGTCTTTAATAATTGACTTAATTCTCAAAGAAAGTTGCGTCTTGCCATTGATAATGTTGATGAGGACCTATGAATCTCCTCCACCTGAATAAGACATACAGCTTCTGCTTGCATAACTGAAGCAAAACCTAAAGGAGTTGCTCTTGCAACTACAATCTGACCTGCATATTTCTTATAAAATGTTCAAAAAGAGAGCAACAATTTTTCCTAGGAGCTCTCTGTTTAGTGCATTTCTAAAGATATTAAGCCATCTCCAATGGAGAGGGCTAAAGGTCCAAAAGTCAAAAAATGACTTGATTTGTCAAAATACTCATCACCAATTACTCAAGGCTGGACTATAATTTTATAGAGCCCACCAGACCATTATTTGGCCAAGGGGACATCATGCTGGCCAAATGTAGTCTCCCTCTAAGCCCATTTTTTGGGGCTCAACTCCTCAGTTGCAATAATTTTTTCAAATTCAACAACTAGATTTGAAAACATATAAAGGTAATTCAATTGAATTAACTAATAAAGTTAAATTATAAACTTAAAAGTAATAAATTATTGAGGAGGCAATGTTTAGCTCATTCGGTTAGAGATGTTATATAACTATGGCTTGATATTGTTCATTTAAAAATAAAATATTTTGCAGGATTATAACTCTGGACGGGCTATGTTTAGCCCTTTCAATTAGAGATGACCTTATGAACTATTACTAAGGCCATGGACCCCGAGTCCCTTCTAGTTCTTATTGGGTTTTATGGGTCATGGCTCGTCAAGGTCCCAAGTTGTTGGTTGGTTTGAGAGTTTTGACAGTCTGTTGGTGAAAGAGGAGGTACTTGCCCACTGAAAAGATAAGAAAGAAAAGAAGGAAAAAAAAGGATTTTAGTGAAAAGGGTAGGGTCCCAAATTTGGCTACGGGGAGGCACAGATGGGTGACTTAACCAGAAACAAAGGTAACACATACCGAATACCGATGTTTATTGGCAGTGGTTAAAGGTATTAAAAGCCCTTGCATCATCTTTCAATATGCCCAAGATAATTGATTCTACTTTTTTCATCAAAAGGGGAAAAAGAAAAGGAAGAAAAAATTGTACCTTTGCTTCTCACAATGGAACCATGTCTTTGCTAACAAGTTTTCAACTTTTTGTGCAACAACCAGTCCTTTTGTCTAAGAATATAGTTCCTTTCAATAGACTAACTAAATTTCTTACAATATGTTTGTGTAATTTTGGCCTTAAAAGAAAACTTTTAACCACATTTTATCAACAACAAAAAAAAAGTTAAAAATCTTTTACCACATAAAACACAGTTCTTTTATTTGTATAGATTTTATAACAAAAGATATTTCTACTCTAAATACTAAACTAAGGAGAGGGAAGAGCGTTTAGACTTGAAATGCGGTGGGTTAAAGAGGAAGACCTATCCACCAAGGCAATCTACCACTTGCGACTAAATACAGTTCATTTGATAGAACATTTCCTACTTTCTCATCTAGAAAAGTAAGAATTAGAGTAAAAGAGGAGAACAAGAAAAAGAATGGAAAACAAATAATATTAAACTAAGGGGAGGTGGGAGAACTGAGTTTCTAAGACCTATTAATTACAAGTGAAGATGAATATAGTTAGATTGTAGTACTATATGAAAAAAATACTATACTTTTAGTTGAGTTACTAGCTGAAAAGTCATACTAGTTGAAAGGGTAAAAATGTCCGACCCAACAAATATTTACAATCCTAAAAGAAATAAATTAGGTTTCCGGACATGTAATTGAGATTAACTAATTCCAATAATTAATTACGTAGTGTAAATAAATAAATAAATAAGAATGATATAATCTCATTTTCATATATGGTTTGTTGTAAATCGATAACCAAACAAAAACAATAGGCGAATGAATTATACTTGCAAGAAATTTTAGCCTTGCAATACCGCTTTGTAGGATTATCCTTGAGTTTGTATTCACCTTCTTCAAGAATAGAACAATGTTCGTGAACTCCACTAGTGTTGAGCCTCTAGGAGTATTCAAACTAATACACCAACGACAAATGGTGTAGTGATTAATTTGATATCGAAGTATACGTGATATAGTCATAATAAATTCTTGAACCTTGGTTGCAACCAAGGTCTAAAATATCGATGATATCAGAAATATCGGTAGTCCAAAAACACGGAAATTTCGATGGAAATATCGAGATATTATCGATATCGATAAAATTTGAATAAAAACTACGGAAATTGTAAGAAAAACTTGGAAATTTTTATTGAAACTTTGCAGGATGTTTATTTAGTCAATTATATATTAGTTTATCACAAAAAATTGGAAGGAAATGCATTGCATGATGGATTTAACTGATTTAAGTTGATTATATAGCAAGTTGGCAAACATTGTGAGTGTAGAAAATATGTAGTAATTAATGAAAGAAGTTTAAACACACCATAATCATTTATATATAATGAATTAGTACAATATTTTACACTTTATACATTGCATGGTCAGATACATGAGTGACTTAGTATCACATAGAGTTCCTATCAAGGTCTAAAATATCGATGATATCGGAAATATCAGTAGTCCAAAAACACGAAAATTTCGATGAAAATATCGGGATAATATCGATATTTTAGACCTTGGTTGCAACGTTTCTTACAAGATTTATGTGTTTTGAATGATGTCAAATCACATGTGAATATCTTAGATCACCATGATGCATCTCATATTTAAGCGGTTCCTACAAAATATAACTTGATAAAGAATTACTCTACTCAAAGATTCTAGAGATTGTTTTGACAAAAATAAAAAAATTTCTAGAGATGGATCTTCAAGTGGCAATGCTGGAAATTGTTGCTCACCATTTGAATTTTTGGCTCCATAGGCCAATGTTGCTAGGAATTGTCACGGACCATCGTCATTGGTGCTGGAAAAATTGTCACCGAAATTATTTTTTTTTGGCAGTCGTCGGAATTTTCTTTTTCAAATCGTCAGACATTTGTACTTTCGAAGCACATTGTCCTATTTAATATATATTGGTAGCCCATCCATTCAGCAATTTAGCACAAGATCCCTAATTTGTGTAACATTTTTTAATCAAGATTTCATTCAATTTGTAGTGAAATATATCTTTGGAAGTCAAGTTTCAATTCATATCCCCTAGATTTTGTCTCTAATTGTAATTGATAGAAAAGATAACCGTTGGCACATTGTGGTAATTAAACTTTGTACGCCAGACATGCCCTGTTGTATGGTGTCACAGAATGTCACAGGACAAATCGCAAGGTGTGGTAGATGTTCTTGTAAAAATTGACTATTGTTCTTTAACCCTGCCTAACATTTTCTGTTTGGTACACGTGGTTGGTGACCAGAGTGCAAGGCAGTTTTTAGTTCTTGAAAAGACATGATTACCCCTATTACATGCCATTGTTCTTACATTCTGTAGATGCAGGCCTCGTTTGGTTTTGATTTTTTCACAAAAAAATTACTTCACTTTTAAGTTAAGTAGTAAAATATTATACTTATTTTTAAAGCAATGGTCTTCCGACATCAACTTTTAATTACATGTTACTTTTAAAAGCTCCTTATTATAAAATTATAAAAAGTTGAGTTGAGTTTTTAAATGAATATTTTTAATTTATGAAATACCTTCATTAATTTTGAAAATGATTTTATTTATCCTTCTATGTACATTTAACCCTTGGAAAATAAAGTGACCATCACAACTTATCACTACTAATCTTACATTACCACCACCATCGTTGCCTCTGCCGCCACCATCATATTCGTCACCACCACCACTACCACCACTAAAACCAAACTGCCACCACTAGCACTACAACTGCCATTACCACCACCATGTTGTCATTACTGTCGCCATAACTGTCACCGCCACTGCCACCATCACACTCTCCACCACTGCCACCCCAACCACCACACCCTGCTATTGGCACCACCACCATACCCTTACTGTTGTTGTTGCCGTCACCATCACCATCACTAGCCCCATCGTCGCTGCTACTGTTATTGCCATCATCATGGCCACCATTGTCGTCGCCACTACCTACAACTGCAACCACCAGCATTACACCATTATCGCCTACCACATCCAACAACACTGCAACCACCACCACCCTATTGCTACCACCATGCTACCTCTACACTCCAACCACCACACCATACTATTGGAACCATTACCACACCCCCACTATTGTTGCTGCCATCATCGCCACTTCCCTCGACACCGCTCGTTGCCACCACCCCACTACTATGTCTATTTTTGTCATTATATACAATTATATCATTTTACATTGAAATTTATCAAACGTTTTTACATTGTTTTTCATACTTACAACATTTTTAAAATTACATTTTATCAAACACTCAATTACTTTCTTTTACAGTTGATTATTTCTAAAGCACAACATAAGCAATTTTTTTTTTTAAAAAGTACATCAATCCCTAACTAGCCCCGTAGATTGGTAAATTTGACTTTCCCACTACCCTCACACATTTGGAAGGACCATCCTTACAACTAACTGCCACAACCATGGTACCTTCAATTAATTTCTCTCCACATTTTAGGGTCCATGTGAAAATTATTCTCTGGAAAGAACTTATTTAAAAGCATTTTTATATGACACGTGTCGAAATTTTTAATAAGAATGTTAGTTGTTCATAAGTACTAAAAACGTTTCTTAATTAAAAGAAGTATGTAGCTGATTTTTTATTTTTTGAAAAACCCTTCGAGTTTTTTTCTTAATTGAACAGAACTTTGAACATTTATGTCAAACATTATCAGAAGTGCTTTTGGTGATTTAAAAAAAAATTTAGTTATTTTAAAAACACTTTTAATTATACACATATCATTTAAAAGAAAAACTGAAAGACATTTAAAAGAAGACTAAAAGACATATTCCTGCATTTGTGTCAATCGAAGTCAACATGTGTATAAAAAAATAACTCATAAAAAACAAAACAAAACAAAATATTGCACACATGTCAATCTATTATAAGTGAAGTCAGAATCCATTAGATCCTTACATCTAACTATTAATTTTTTAGACTACTTTGTATCAAATTTTTCGGGCTACTCAGTGGTATTGATACGAACCATAGAAATTAATTGAAAAGTCCGGCTACAATGATTTTTATATTCAGTTTGTATGAGTTTTATGTAAGATCTAACTCTGCAAAGATCCATTAGATCCTTATATGAAGATCTAACTCTAGAGTTTTATGACTGGTATGGACCATGAAAGAAAAATTATTAGAAGGTATAGAAGACTTTAATTTCTAAAAAAAAAATAGCTAAATATTATCCAATGTTGGGTTTAATCTTTATGGTTAAACAAAAAGAAGAATGATGCCGTTTGTGGAAATTAATTGAAGTTCATCATCATAATGGTGATGATCATGACTCTTTGGTGATTGAAAAAACAAACAAAGACTCAAGGTGGAGAAAATTAGAGACAATTATTCTAAACCCTAGGCTGTGGAAATTAGTGTTCAATCATAAACAAACCAAAGGGTTTGTTGGTCTTAGGGTTTATAAAAAGGAGCACAAACAAACCAAAGTTTTCTGTTCAAAGACTCTGTTTACGTGTGGGGGTTGGAAAAAGTTTTACAAACATGAGTTGTTGAAGTCTTGAAGAGGGGCATATGCACACGTTAAAGTTCATATACACTCAAATTTTCTTTTTTTGGCTTTCTTTTTCCTTTCTCCTTTCTCCTCTAAAGAAAAGGCATCACAGTACTTTTATATATGGTTATACAAAATACCACAAATCCGTGTAAAATTTAATTGAACAAATATTAAATAAATATTACTACTTAATTACCTTTTTTTTTTCAAAAATAAAGAAGGAATCAAGTGATTAGAAAGAAAAAATGTGTCAAACTTTATTTACTGGTTCATCTTTGTCTTGCTTTCTTACCCTAGCTTACCCTAGCTTGTAGTGGTACCCTACCCCCACGTCCACAAAAGAAACAAACACCTTCCCTTGTTTCTCTTTCTATAGAGCCCCCCTTAAGTGTCATTTTCTCACATATACTTCACACAAACCATTCACTTCATACCTTGTCATTTCTCTCTCTCCCTCTCCCTCTCCCTCTCCCTCTCTCATCTCAATCTGAAAGCTCTCTGCAACTACCCCCACACACAAATTGATCAAACCCCATCTACACAAAATACCCAGAAATCTCTCCAACACCTGAAAATCTCTAACCCTAATCAGATCACCAAGGAAGCTATCTAGCTAGCTCACACAATACATATATACAAACACACAGAGTTATTTCCCAGCACAAGGAAGAAGAAAGTGCTCATAAATATACAGGAGGGAATTGTAAAGTAGCTAGATATATCTGTATAGGGTTTAGGAGAAGGAGATTAAGAGAGGGAGGTGGGTTGATGGAGTTGTTCCCTGCACAACCGGACTTATCTCTACAAATTAGCCCTCCAAACAGCAAACCCTCGTCCTCCTCCTCATCAACTAGTTGGAGGAGAAGCAGTCATCAACGTCATCAGGAGGGGGTGGATTTGGGGTTTTGGAGGAGAGCCTTGGACTCCCGAAACTCCACCTCTGACGAGCTTTCGAATACCAATCATCGTCCTCAACACTACAATAATATTACAGCCAGTACTAGCTGTAATGGTGTTAATGGCAATCTTTTCCATCCCTTTCAGTTTCAGCAAAGCCACTACTTTCCCCAAGTTCCCCAAACAGATGTGCAACAAGAATTACAGCAATCGGATGAGCTGCTTGGGTTTTTGAGACCCATTAGAGGAATTCCACTCTACCAAAACCCTCCTCCTCCTCCCCCTAATAATTTCTTCCCATTTTCTTCTTCACAAAAGCCAGTTAATTTCGACAATAATTCCGCAACCTCCACCTCTACAATTACTAGTTCAACCCCACTATTTCAGGCAGCTGCTCATCATCATCAAGGTCATCATGGCGGTCTTCTAAGATCCCGGATTTTCTCTCGCTTTCCGGCCAAACGGAGCATAAGAGCCCCTCGGATGCGTTGGACTACTACTCTTCACGCCCGCTTTGTTCACGCTGTTGAGCTTTTGGGTGGCCATGAAAGTCAGTACTGAGCACTCACTCACTCACTCGCTTCTAATTCTTTTCATTTTCTTGCTTCTTTTGTTTTTGTGTTAAATTAATAATGTTCTGCTAATTTATTGATGAAGTTGGTTTTTATTTAATTATGATTAGGGGCTACACCAAAGTCAGTTCTTGAGCTTATGGATGTCAAAGATCTCACATTGGCACATGTTAAATCTCACTTACAGGTAGCAGCCTATCTTTAATTCTTTTTTTTATGCGTCTTCTTCTTCTTCTTCTACTTGTATTGGTAGTTTTGTGCAATAGATAGCTTAGGAACACCTTTGACTGCATTTGTGTAAATAGCTAGCTAGCCATGCAGGTTTGGCTTTTGTTCTAGCTTCCATCTTTAATTAATTTAGTTCTTGAAATTTTGTACTACGTTTAATTAACTTGAAGATTGCAGTTCTCTCTCTCTCTCTCTCTCTCTCTCTCTCTCTCTCTCTCCGAGTTTAAGATTTTTACAAACTTCATTAGTTAGTTAATATTATACATTAGGAAGGTTCTATCTATGTGTTAATTTTATATAAGTGTGTGTGACAAACTCCAATGGCATTGTTTCTGTGCAGTGCAGAAGAGACTGTTTTTCTTTCTACTTGCGATAGATTATCTATAGATAGATTAGATCTGATGGCTCTGCTTCTTCTTCTTCTGCAAGCTCATAATGAACAGCTTTTTGCTTGGAAGAATGAACCATCCATCCCAAGTTAGTGAGATAAATAATCAATGCTTTCTCTCTCTCTCTTCTCTCTGGCCTCTCTCCTCTGTAGAGGAGATGAAAAAAAGGAAAGAGAGAGTATGCTACTGACTACTGAGATGTGAGATGCATGCATCGATTTCAGAAATTGAGTAAGACAAAGCCCAAGGAATTCAAAAATAAGTCATCGTAGCTTATATAGTATAGCCAAGCCGATCCTGACAAGCTCAAAACACTCCATCCATCAATCTATCTTTTGTATTTATTTAGGAAATTGTTATTGTGGTTCTAAAAATTTCATTTTACACTTCAAACTTTCTATAATCAGAAGAAAAAAAATACATTTATAAAAAGTGTAGAATGAGATTTTTAAAGTACTAATAACAGTTTCTTATATATATATATATATATATATATAATATTTATTAAACAAATATATATAAAGAAAAAGAAACAAATAAACAAGTACACAAACATCATCATTTCTCAATGATATCTTCATCAGATCAGATCCATAGGTTCCATTCTAACCACACCTTGTCCTGCATCTCTAACCATAGTTATTTAACCGACATATTCATGTGCATTATGCGTACATACATAGACAGACATACATTCATACATGAACAATGGAATCTTGCAACATCATCCATATAATTATTTCTGTATGTATTTGTACTGTTTTTTTTCAGTTGGTCAAATTACGTCCCAAATTACAAGTGTAATGATGTATTACCTATGCTAACATAAATGATTATTTATTTATTAATATTTATTCCAAATATTGCAGATGTACAGGACGGTGAAAACCACCGATAAAGCAGCGGCCTCTTCAGGTTAATAGTTAACGTCTCTACTTTTTCTAGAAAATAAATTGTGGTATATTTGTTTTATTTTAAGGGGTTCTTAATATTAATTAATTTTATTATTTTGTGGTACAGGACAAAGTGATGTATATGAAAATGCTTCATCTGGGGACACCACTGAAGACATAATGTATGAACTTCAGAACCCAAGAAGGTCTTGTGAGCAGCTACCATCAGCTCAGCACGGATCAAGATCGACTACTGTTCAAGATAATAAGGAGTACTACGGCCTCTGGAGCAATTCTTCAAGGTAACACACTGATTAAACGCTACTTAAATTGCATATTAGTATTGATTTTTTGCACAGAGACCAACAAAAGGGAGTTGCATGTCCTTCTTCTCTAATTTTATTTACTTTACTATTTGGTTGTTGATGATGAATTCATTTCTAGCCTTTGGTTTGAGTCGGTGAAAGAAGAATTAAGGGATAATACAAAAACATTGCTGCAAATATTTCAATGTATATATATGTTTGTTGTTGTCTAGGTTGCCTTGTGTAACTGTTTAAACATCAATTAAATATGCGTGCATGGCGCTCATACTTGCATGCAAGAAATCACAAAAAGAATAAGTAATGATGATGATTTCATTTTTGTCAGTCTCAGTGCAGCACAGAGATATCCTAGAAAATTGACTGAAACTCCATATCTAAGATCATGATAGGGTAATTATAACCTCTTTCATCAAGTGGGCTGTGGGTACATGGTGAAAAGAAAGTAAAAAGAAACGCACCCACACTCGAGTGATCTTGACCCAAAGAAACCTCTAGCCAAGGCTCCAAATTTCTCCAAGATTTGGGACTCTCATTTGACTATCAAAAATCGATGGAGATATCTCTTTCCCTTGGATTTTGTGGGGCTTGAATATAGAGCTATGTATACGTATGTATATATATATAGAGAGAGAGGGAGACATACATATACATGCATATATGATCAAAAGGGGCCTACACTTTAGAAAACTTAGGGCCAAAGTTAAAACCCTAGTAGAAATCTTTGTGCCAAAGCTGTAAGCCCTTCGAAAGTTTCTTGTAGTCCGTGAATTGTTAGCTACATTCATTCATTTGAATAGTGAATGGATGTCACGTGGGAGTTCAACTTTATTTCAATCAGCACAAATGTAAGACTCCAAATGTAAAGATTAAAGTGCGAGCGGAGAGAGAGAAAGATGTATATAAATAAGACACCAGTAAAAGATTGCTTTCTTTTTTCTCAGTTTGCTTTTTCATATGCATGCATGGTTTCCACTGAAAGATAATATTCTCTCAATCTGTTGGTTTGCAGCAGAGAAGCTTGGTTGCATGCAAACCCAAAGGATTCTGCACCTGCAAATATTATACCATCTCTCGATGATCAGGAGGTACCAATTCAATACTTTTTGAATTTATGTACTTTATTTCCAAACTGTGTATATTAAGATTTACCTTGCAATATTTTACGCTTTTCATGTATATATCACTGATATATATGTATATAAATGTCATGTCATTGATCAATGAACAAAATTAAAGGTAATTGTGTTTCCATCTTTTTCCACCAAGTCGTGCACATTACACATTTAGAGGATAAAAGGGATAATATATACCCTTTTCAAAAGCTGGTTCCCTTAAAAATTGAAGGGTTAATTCTGTCATATTTCACATGTCCTTGTGATATGCAAAACCTTGTTCATTATTCTCAGTATATATATTTTCCATGTAAATCTTCCACTAGTGAAAAAAGGGAAATATATAAATAAGTAAAAGGTGAAGCCTTTTTCTCCCATTTATTTTATATAATTTACAGCAAACCCCTCATTCATTCCAATATTTATTAACTCCTAGCCCTAGACCGAAAACCTAACCCATTTGACGCACAAGCCCCATAGGTTGACCATGCATGAAATTGGAGACTAGCTATTGTCACGAGATGAATTATATATATAGCAAAATACATAGTCAAAAGCTATCACATGAAGTTTCCAACAAATATATATATGATAATTGATGAAAATGTAAAGAGCTATATAGCTATAGAGAGAATAATGTTTTGGGAGTTGCTCAGTTTGTGCAGGCTTTCTACTTTCTACTGTACTCTTTCAAAGTTTCTCTTTCCTTTGATAAATTAGTGTTCAATTATTCCAAGTGGGAGCAGTCAAATGTCCTTTGATTCCCGCCTTCCCAGTTCACACATATCTTTTGTTTGGCTTTTTATTCCTTTTTTTTGTGTATTTATTTATAATTTTGCATAAATCTTTTGTTGCAGAGGGAGGACACGAACATGATAGATCCAAAAGGATTAAGTTATGAGAAAATATCAGATGTAAGCAGCTCCTCAACAAACATTTCAGCTGGAGGGACAAGCTTAACCCCTACGAAACCCAATTTGGAGTTCACTTTGGGCAGGTCACATTGAAATTGAATAGGGATATAATTAAATTAAATTAAACCTAATTCAATTTCTATGTTTTTAAATTCAATTTCTATGTTGTTAAATTCAATATATATAAATATTAAGCCTCTGGTGTGTGGATGAATGGGGGCTGCCATGGGAGAGATAAGAATCGGGTACCGCTCTCAGAAATCAGAGGAAAAGAAACAAAAGAAAAGGAAAAGTAAAAGGAGAGTTAAAGAAAGACAAGGAGACAAGAAAGACAGAAAAGAAAGCAATAAAAGGAGAGAGGGTGGAAAAAAAGCATGTCCTTCCTATCAATCTCTGAGATCCTAATCAATTATATTATTCGTACGTAAATGTAATCAATGAAAAACTAATTGGTTTTTGTATGTTTATGCACTGATCAGAGAGAGAGAGAGAGAGAGAGAGAGCGCTTTAACCAAAAGTATGAGGTGATCCTTGGTAATTGCAATGGAGCATTTTACATTTAAAAGAGCAACCCCAAGCCAATAAGCCTTTCCGTGTTGCAAGGGTCAGGAAAAGAACGTTTAGCGTGCGCAGTCATACCCTTGCTTTGCTAAGAGGTTGTTTTCACGACTCGAACTCGTGACATTTTGGTCACAAATGAGGATTTTACATTTATGTATGAAGTATATTTTGTTTTTAAAATTTTACCAAAGTGTTGGGTTCGAATTGAGCCGCACTATCATTTACCAAAAAAGAAAGAAAGAAATAAAGCAGTGCTATCACATGCTTTACACTTTACGGACAAAGGGAAACAAATAATGAGAATACAAAGTTATACAAAAAATTTCTTTTTGGTCAAAAACTTCATACTAAAATTTGTGAGGCAAAGATAAACATCTACTACATGTTGTAGAATTGTGTTCTTTATTAGCTTCAACTGGACCTAAAGGCAAGTCTCAATCAATGGACTTGCAACTTTCTTTACTCATTAACCTCCTCCTGTGTTCCTGTGAGTATGAGATGATGCCAAATTCTTCAACCTTCTTTGGTTGCTCTAGGCCAAGATTTATTCTCATGAGGGTTCCAGTTATTTCAAATTATCTGCTCCTTGTTTCGTATTTCAACTGAGGAAGATCTGCAACGGGTGCTAAAATTGTAGTCTTGTTATTGTGGTAGCATTGGTTGATAAGGTCTTACCAATTCGGGATGTCCCCTATAATATTAGAACTATAATTGTCCATGAAGAGTTTTCATATTTTGGAAATGTAGCATTATAGTCAATACAAGAAAAAACATCTTTTTCAATCTAAGCAATTAAGCTATCACTCAGTCACTGATCTCACATTTTGTTGCAGAGTTAGACTGACATGGCAGTTAGGGCATTCCTCTTCAACTCAATTTGTCTCAGATTCAAATCCCTCCCCAAGTGTAAATTAAGTAGTAGTATCGCTTGTGTGTGTGTGTGTGTATAATCATGCGCAAAAATGACTTTTCCACTTAGCAGTTGAAATTGGGCAACCGGTAAAAGCAAAGTCAATGTAATAAGTAAATACACATGATTAAATGATAAATGCACCCTTTTCTCCACTATTTTCTTCGCAACACTAATAATTTCATGCAATTGAAAAAAAATCACTGATCGAATATATGGCCCAAGTTGATCTACAAATGCTAGATTTATGCGAAAATTTTGAGAAAGACGAAGTAGTTTTTGTTTATCAAAAGCTACTAACAAAAACATGACAAACAAATAAGCAATTCAGCATTTAACTCATTAAGCGATCATCTAATTTCCCAACTTGCTCATTGATGACATAAACAAAGCCCTCCGCACGATAATGATGATGGTACATCTTTGTTGTAGCATTACGTCGTGACCTCCCTCCATTTATGTATGTCTCATCCATTTTAAGAACCTCAATATATATGATGTTTGAAATAAAAAGAAGATGCTTGATCAACCAAAATATCAAACCTTCTATTCCTCATATAGCGTAGTTGTTGCTTATGCTTTGACTAAATTCATTGCCTCACACTCTCTTGATATTTCTTTTGTAATGTTTGTGCCAATTGCGACTCCTAAGACCGATCTCTCCAAAAATATGTAAAACACAAACACAAAAAGTTTGTATTTGTAACAATGATGTGCTTCACTTACAGTATCATTGTGGCGATCATCTGTAACCATTTCAATACATTCACAATAGATAAGAACATGGAGATCAAACTAAGCATTCTACCATAATGTGAGTTTTAACGTGTATCACTAGCACATTTTAGACTAGTTTCATGATTTAAGCCTCATTCAATTGGTAGTAAATCATTTTCCAAAGACATCGCAAGCTCTTCTTAGAGTTACCCTCTAAATGTATCATGACATACACTTACGTGATACTCCAACAATATTAACTACATTATTAGTCAAAGAGGAAAAAGTGAAATTTCTGCATATTATCTTTGATATGACAACAAGATCTAGTCAAAGTTGATGTGCAAAACAATGAACAAAAAAAGACACAAGGTTGATCTCAAGCTAAATACTTAACCTGTTAGTGAGCCATTGATCTCTTATATTGTGTTGAGGCACGGGCTCTTAATAATATTCGTGGCGAAAAATGTCATCTCCATTAAATCAGTTGTAATGGGTAAATATTAAAGTCAATACAATAAGCAATTACACATGATAAATTGATAGATGAACCCTTTCTTTCTCCACCATTGTCTTTGCAAGGCTAATAATCCCATGCAATTTAGAAAGAAAAACAAAGTGTTGAAAAATAACTTGAGCAAGACAAAGTAGCTTCTATTTGTCTAACACTACAAACGAATCATTTGGACTCAAACATAACAAACAAATAATCAACTCAGTATATAACTCACCATAGCGATCATCTAATTCCGCAAGTTGCTCATCAATGACATAAACAAAGCGCTCCACTCGGAAATGATGATCGTTGTTGTGACCTCCCTTCAATTTGACATATCTCATCCATTTTAGGAACATCGATATGTCCCTTTAGGATTTGGGTTGGTATATGTCAAGTCTATGCAACTTATATAATCTGCAGTACACGTATCATTTTTTTATTGGGTGAAAAATAATGTACCCCACAATATATGTACAAGTAATGAATAAAAGGGGATGCCTGATGAAGTATATGGGGAAGTCACTCCCAATGCCCTCACTTAAGGCGTAGCTTTTGAGAGCAAGACACAAGAAAATAGATAAGGAAGTTGTGGTTGAATTATTGTCTATTAAGCAATGATTTTTTTTTTAATTTTCTTTTAAAGAATTAATGTTTTTGTGTCAATGATTCTTATTCTAGAATACGAGGGTCCTACACAAAAAGTACATAGTCTCTAGGGCGGCCATATATCGTATCGTTTTTTGCTACAATAAAACGGAAGTTCTTCAAAAATTCTAGGAAGATGCTCTTATATATGATCATTTTAGTGGATTTTCGTAAACTCATACACAAGGTCATCATTTTAGTTAGAAACTTCTATATATATAGTCCTCTACTATTGAAGGATCCCTCAGGGACAACTTGTGAGACTCACTCAACTATTTTCTATGATCTAAACTATCTAAATTTTAATTCATTATTCATAGATCATCTTACAACAAATTAGACAAATTCAAAATTATTAAGACATCAAATTTTGGTAAAGAAAATAAACTGATACAGTGCTATAAAGAAACACTTGAAGAACCACCTTTTAATCTAACTGTCATAAGGTTTTTGATTTGGGTATTTTTTTTTGTAGAAAAACTCTTTAAAGAAATACCTAAAAAGATAAATTGTTTGATCGTTAAATTTCAATATGGCGATGGCCCTACAAGTGCGTTCTAGATCCCTCAACTGAAATTCATTTTTTTGTGAACGAGTGTATAGGGTTTAGGATAAGAATTGACGGTAGAAGTAGATTGTCACATGTATGGATATTACAAATCAAATTGAGACAAAAACAAAATACTCAAGAAAAAGGAAAATCAGAAGAAACCATCAAGAGAGAGAGGATCCCAAAACCCTTACAAGTTTGCAACACAATTATAGGCCGAAATTTCCGCGGGAGCCAATAAGAAGGTATCATTCTTTTTTCTGGTCCGCAGAATATTATTTTATTTTTCTTCCACCCTTTTCTATTTATTTAGACGGACAACAAAAAGCACAAAATTATAAACGACCACAAATGCTTTTGGAAATCCTTCACACGTGCCCCCACGGACGTGACGTGTCACTGGTTATCTCTGCATGATTTCGAGCCAATCAGGGTGGAGAGGGGCGCGGATGTCGAGGCAAAGAAATCATTTAGCAATCTATTGTTTTATGATTGACCCTCTCACTCTCCTGCTGCTCCTGCTGAACGGCCTGTCGTTTTGGCAGAACGCTGCAGCTTCGTCCTCTCACAGGTTGCGGGCAGATCGGGCAGGACGGGCAGGGAGGAGAGAGAGAGAGAATGAGAGAGAGGTGATGGCGACCTTACCTTCTTCCAGTCCTGCGCATTCATGGCAGTCCCGTCGTTGTCTGCCCGGCTTTCAAGGCGGGGACTCCTCTCTCTCTCTCTCTCTCTCTCTCTCTCTCTAAATTCTAATCACTGATTTGAAGGAACAAATCTCTCTTCCCTCAACTCTCAACCAGAACTATTTAATACCAAAATGTGAAAGATTTTGGATAATTTGGTTGCATTGCTAGGTAAACCAACTCAGTACATAAAAGGACTCACCAAAAACTTCAATCTGATTTATAAGTTTTAGTAACTGTTTGTATTGTAGCTCAGTTCGTTAAGAGTACTATTCGTCTCTTGCATTTGAATATCAAATTCACTTTTCATTTGTCTTCCGTAATCACTTCTGTCAAACAAGAAAATAACATTGTTTAGACCGATCGGATAATTTAGTATTGGCTACTACTTAGAAGAAAAAACCATAACCATTATTTTACTAAAC
Source organism: Malus domestica (assembly GCF_042453785.1). Lineage (NCBI taxonomy): Eukaryota > Viridiplantae > Streptophyta > Magnoliopsida > Rosales > Rosaceae > Malus > Malus domestica. Next base: position 3,363,920 of record NC_091666.1, read on the forward strand.
CTTTTCTTTTATAAATTTCACCGACTCTCTGTCGGATGAAGAGACTAAACTTGAAATTTAGACGAAATTTCGAATTTATAAGTTGACATGCATAAATTTGTTTGAGTTCATACACATACTTTGGGTAGACATTTTTAAACCTCACCAGTCACCACCATCACTGTTACCATCACGGCTACTGCTCCCGTGTTGTCGCCACCACCGGCCTACCACCCCGAAGCCGCCACTACCAGCACCACTCGCGTATTTTTTAACAACCCTTTCATTATGAATTAATGACTCTAGGTACACAAAAATTTCATTGTACTTTAAAGTTAGTCAAACAATAATATTCAGAAATGTATAAAAAATAAAATTTCATGCTTTTGGAATTGCTTGACACTCTTTAATTTCCTCATCCGAGGGTAAATATTAGTGCTTTCACTACGACAATACCATGTACATTTTGGAATTGCTTGACACTCTTTATGCTTGAACCAGAGCATCGCAGCGGTTAAGCAACGGAATGGAAGACAAGCCTCAATTTCCAAATGTCCAGTTAATACGGTTTTTTGTCAAAATGATGATACAATTAACGATTAAAGATCCATGTTGTACGTAGAATACACTTCTACGCAAACTATTTTTGTTTATGATTATAGTAGAACATACGTCGAATTTAACTCCAGGTCCTGTAGAAAACATGAACTAGTTTACTTGTTCTCGATGTTGTGCGAGGATGCTTAACCATGGCGCTTCTTTGCAACTGATTGCTCCATGAGATACCTACATTCATCAGAAAACTCAGTTACTTAGCAGGGGCTTTCGTAAGACACTCAACAATCAAATGCATACATAGGTGATTTATAAGCAGGAAAGATTGACAGCAGTCTTGCAGTTCAAGAGCGACATAACATTCCTGGCGATATGCATATGTCCAGTGAACATAACTCTCTGTTAGATGCAAAAAAGGTAATAAACACTAGTCCAGATAAAATTCAATATTTCCAAGTTCCGTTCTCAGTTCCAACTGAAATTCATGCATGATAGAAATAGAAATGCGATAAAGTCCAAAATATCACGTCAAAGATGCAATAGAAATCACGTAAAGCAATATGTTTGGTAACCAAATCATACATAATAAGAGGTTGGCAACAAAGTATTACAATGCGGAAAGTGAAGAACTATCCATCATATGAAGATGCAAAACTAATTTGAACTTAAATCATTTTAAGCAGGGAAGTGACAACATACTTGCCAGTATAGAAACCTGCAGAATACCATGCATTTAATACAGCAGTAAGATCTGTCTCTGAGCTAGTACTTTCAGCCATTTCCCCTTCCCTATTCTCATCCTTTTTATCTGTACCACATGTAAAGAAGTAAAATCAGATATGATAACCTTCCACTTGTCAAAAAGGACATGAATATACAGCCATCGGGACATGAAATAACATACTTCAGTTTAAAAAACAAAGGTTCATTGTGTAGTGATTGTGAACTCGTGGATATTTTGAGTATTTGGTTGATGCATGAGACTCGAATTCCATCTTTTGTACGAGTCGACAATGGTAAGATTAAAATCAAATTCTAAAGCCACGGCCAATTAGTAAAACTGAACCCATTTAATGCATAATCAACTGTCCTAGCAAAATCATTCAACAATAAAACTTCGATAACATACAGAACTCAAATATGGTATAACCATATTGTAGAAGCATATTCACGTTTTGTGTGTCTCTGTGTGTGTTTAAAACGTAACATCAATATCAACAACATAAAATTGATTCACAGAAGCACACAGAGAGAACAGACAAAACAGACGAAAGAAGAAGAAGAACAAACAGAAAAAACACATGTTGGTTTCTCACATTCTTCAAATGGTTCAAAAATAAAAAATTTCCATTCTTTAATTTAAGAAAGAGACGAAAAACAGCATTGTAACCCATAAGAACAGATAAATATCTACACTAAGACTAGAAACTCATACTAGGTTTTAACTCTGGGCCTCTGGCCTTCAAAATAGTTTATTATAATCAAGGCAACCTAGTAAATAAAAAATTATTACCTCACTTGTATTAACGAATGAAAATTCTATTAGACTATTTCTTTCATGGCGACTTCTTTAGATGACACATGTTCCAGAAGATATATCTATTAGGAAGCCACGCTTACCTTCACTTATGTCAGAATCACCAGAAATTTTCGTTTTCATTGATGATAATGCTCTTTCTGCAGTCCCCATTGCTGTCTTGACCATTCTATCATCTTCAAGAGAAACTGATCTCCCAAAGCTTGTTTGTAAACAAGCATCAGTACAAGTTTTACCGGCACATGATCCCCCCTGTAAACTAGAAGGAACTGAAGTGCATGGAGTCATCAAGCACTGACACAGGTATGGACAACATGAACAGACAACAGCTGGATTAGAAGGATTGCATGTAGGTAGAGCATGCTGCTGAGAGCTAAAATCAGTATAGCCTTGTATAACGGAACCAGAACCTTCACCAGAATATTGGTAGTTCCAACCACCGAATTGTTGAAGCTGAACTAGAAGCTTCTGTCTTTTCTCCTCAACCTCATAATACTGATTGAGTAACTGGTTATAATCTTCTGTAACTTGTGAACATGAATAGTCATTTTGCGCATCCTGTGCAGCTTGTAAATAGGGCTCCAGTACATGCAAATCTACATGATCATTTTCTTTCACTTCTGAATGATTAGTGGTCTGTCCAAGTTCTGCGGTAGTCTTTAATGTATCACTGCTATGGCCATCTGCATCCCCTTGTCTTCTTAAAGCACAATAGATGGTAGAAAACTTATTTGTATATATTCAAAGAAGATAAATTGAACAGTTACTGCATCACCCGCTTAGTTAACTACTATCAGATACAAATTTAAGGTTTTCGTACCATGCTAGAAACTATTATCAGATGAGTTGAGCCATGCATTGCAAATGACCCCCATCTTATGAATTAACTATAGTTTTTCATGCTTAGTTAGTTCTTTGCATGATATTCTAGGAGTGATAATTAGTTGACTTCTAACATCTTCTGTTAATTTTGACCTCTTTTTTTATGCACTATATTGATTAAATTACATGATACATAACCCCCAAAACATATGCTCTACAAACAACTCTTTTGAGTTAAGTTTACATGAAACCAAACATCAAAATGAAACACATTATAAAGATTGCCAATAACTTTCTCCTTGACCGGAAATCAGAAAATATAACATAAATTCGTATGCACAAAAAGAGAAGTGACTGCTATGGCATTCTTGAAAATTTAAACACTGCAAGTATTTTTAAAGAAATGGTGAAATTAGGCCTTGGGATGGACTTGAACAAGGAAGATAGAGGTGAACAGAGGTACTGAAAACTTTAGTCTAGGAATACTGCAATGTTGGTTATGTAGATTTTACCTTTTTATTCATTATTCCATACTCATAAGTTGTAAGCATGTTTAATTCTAGTTTCTTAAGGTAGGTATAGTTTGTTGAATAAATGTTGTTTTCTCTTCTACTCATGGTGGGTTAATTGTCCACTTTACTGTTATTTCATAGTAGTTGTTTAATAAAATGTATATTCAGGCCCAAAGTTGATCAAATTTGGATTTGTAGGGCCAATAGAAAAGTAGCACAAACCGAATCAGACTACAACCCGTAAACCCCAATATCTCTGAATTCAACAGAACTGCCAGATTCGAAGTTCCAACAGCACTATCTTTTGATTATTATACCAACTTCCATGCAAAATCTTTCATAGTTATTATCTGAATTCAACAACTCAAACCTCTCGACAGAAAAAGAAAAAGAAAAAAAGAAAAAGTCGAAATCTAAAAGTTCAAAACTGTAATCAGTAAAACTACAATACTTATTCTTATTGTTTTTGATAAACAAACTATATGGAAAGATAAAGGGAGCAGATGAAAGCTACAGGAGAAATATTCAGCTTATCAAATACGAAAAAATAGGTAAGAGTTCATTAGTCTAAGAATAAGTACACCACTTTATAAAGCCATTATTCTTCTTCCTTCAATAACAATCGGTCGTACCCAGTGCATAAGGCTCCCGCTTTACGCAGGGTCTGGGAGAGGTGAATGTCGGCTAGCCTTACCTCCATTTATGGAGAGGCTGCTCCCAAGTCTCGAACCCGAGACCTACCGCTCATGGGCGAAGGCACTTGCCATCGCACCAAGTGCGACCTCCTTCCTTCAATAACAATCAAAATTATAAAATTCATCAAAGAGAAGCTTTGCCAGGTCATAAACTCACCTCTTAGCCTCGTCATGTTCGTCAACCTTTGTAATGACTGGTTCTCCTGTGCTGATCTCAACCTTTTCTTCCTTGGTTGAACCCTCATTAGTTTTCTTGCTATGAATTTTCTGGAAATTACGTAAAAGGTCATATATAATGTCAGGACACAAAAAAAAGAAGAAGAAGAGAAGAAAACCTAAAGCTAGACCATGATTCTCCATTTTGAGGTCTTTAACAACATATCAGTAGTATCAAATTGAGCCGTGTCAAATAATAATGAAGAAAGCAAAAGTCGAAAAATGAAAACAATCTGCAGTTGAAGCCAAAGTCAACTAAACTAGTGCTCTGCTCAAAATACTGAAGCCTTGCACATTTAGCCAAATTTAAGTAAATACAGAAATGACATGCGAGCGCGTGTAAACGAGAGAGAGAGAGAGAGAGAGAGAGAGAGAGAGAGAGAGAGAGAGAGAGAGAGAGAAAGAAAGAGAGAAAGAGAGAGGTGAAACCTTGTAGCTGGACATGGCATCGTCAAAAGCATGGATAAGAGCGGAATCGTCCCACAAGTTACCATCCTGCTTCCCCATTCCTGGCGGAAGCGTGTGCTCAAAATCCAAAAGCTAGCAATTAAAACATGAGGGCATGTCAGATTGCAAAGTACAACTCAATCCTAATCCGCAATTGTTATTGATATCGTTTGAGGTTTAGGGTTTAGGGTTTAGGTTTTTAGGGTTTATCGCTTTAATTTCAGAACATTATTACAATACCAGCTAGTAGCAGATACCCATTAGACAATCAAATAATTGGGGTAAAACCAAAATATTAAGAAAATTAAGAGGTAAAAATCAAAGAAACAAAAAAGTATTGTGGCTCTTAGAAATCAAAGAAGTGACAAGTGCAGAGGAGGGACATATACCTGGTTCTGAAGCTCCTAGACAGTGGGCGTCAGTGAAAGAGAAGCGCAGAGGAGGGACGTATGCTGTAAATTACAAGTTCGTCTTCCGTTTTCCAAACCGGACACAGAACCGCAGGCTTTTTTCCCGACTTGCTGTTGCTGTGAGTATCCAAAGTTTTGGAACCAAGGATGAAAAAACGCTTATTTTTAAAAGAGTTTTAAAAAAACACTTTATTTTTAATGAAAAATTATATTTTTATTTTTAACTGGTACTATTTATTATATCTTTAAAAAAGATTTTTCATTAAAAAAGAAGTTTTTTTTGAACTTTTTATTAGTTTTCTTTATTTTTAACTAGACTTTTAAAATTTAATTTTAAATTTAATTTATTTTTTTAATTTAAAAATCGTCACTTTATTTTTTTAAATTCAAAATTTAATTTATATTTTTGTTTTTAGTAAAAAAACGGTTAAATATGTTGACGTGGGACCAGTAACAAAGCCAATGTGGGGTCATTGGCTGTTGCTGACCTCAATTAGTTTGAAATCTCCCTTTTAAAATTTTATTTGACCCTTATACTATACTAGGTAAGGCACATGAAAGAAGGAGACTTTTAATCTAAAGATCTCCTATGAAGCTCACACTTCTTGAATATGAACTTAGAAATTATATTTTTAACATGCGTTTACATAGTGAAAATTCTGGATTGAAAGGAATTAGTAATCTTGCACAAAAGTTGATGAAGGCAAAAGAATAGACAATGTCCCTTGGTGTACTTGCTCGTCACATTTGCATTGATTATACATGTTACAACTCCTCCCATTTAGGCACTTTTCAGTAGTCTTATCATAATAGGATATGGGATTAATAGTTGAATGATAATTTGATTGTATAAATTGAAATACATGTATTTCGTTCAATTGATAACGAGGTTGTGATATGACGAGGACACGTCATACCAGTAGGGTTCTAGTAGAGGCCTTGGGCAAATTCACCGCTGCTTCCACTTATGTTCACCAAATTGTTATCTTGAACAAACTGATGGACTAACAGTGTGTTATATAAACAATCTTAAGAACATGTGATAGTTTTGAAAGAGGGAATTTAGCATGTTGCGTGCTTAAAATAGCAGAACCGACATTGGAGATCTGCAAACCTTGGCCATCTCCAATGACGATTTTGTCAAACCATCATTTACTTTGATTACAAAGGTTTAAGTTTTACATCTCAGAAGTGACTTGGATGGAGGTTCCTCTGCTTGCAAGCCGACTATATGGCTTGGTGTTGGACTAGGTTGGAGCCGAATTGCCTTCCAATCTTACATGCAGTGCAGCAATTATTGTTACAATCCGTTGGGAGAAACATCATCTCCAGCTGACGGATCCCATCCAGGAGGCTTGATGTTTGGCCAGTCACCTCGGCATCCCAACCTTATGTAGAGGCTCTTCTTACCTTCAAAAGCAACCACAAACAAAGGGCTTGTCAGTAACAGGGCCATAAAAACAACCTGGGCTTTGTGATACCTTTCTTTAGCATTATTCAAACACAGAACTAAGCAATACCAACTCTCAAAGTAGCCATCTTTCGAGTTTTCTTATAAGGTCGTCAACATAAATGATGCAACACTACTACAGACTACAATGTATACCTCAACGTTACACGGTCTTCAAAACAATAGGTTTTGTTAGAACAGATATTGGTGGTTCAAGTTGAAGTCTGTACTTTCCATGTCTCAGAAATTAGTTACCATAAGGGGTGGAGGTGCCAAGCTACTGTTATTCTTTTACATTAGCATCTCCGTTCAAGATGTTGTACAAGAGGGATAGATTTGTCCGTGGCTTGTTTTCTCATTGACGAAATGAAGCATGACAAAGGTTTTTTGTTTTCGTTCAATTAATATTCGTTTTAGCATTTGTTAGCAGCAATTGAGTAACTGCTTCAAGTTGGAGTGTTTACTTTCCAAGTCTTACGATTTAATTGACTTTTACTATATACCAACCGTCTGAAAAGAAGCAGAAAATAGAAGAGAACGGATCACTCGCTATGCCATCTACAAGAAGATTAAAGTCACAAGTATAAACATTATTACACACTTACTTGGAAGTTTCTTGTCCGATAGAATTAATTGCTTAAGGGCACTCAAGCATCCCTGAGCCACACTTTTAGCATGAACTGCATCCCAACCTTGTAGTTTGACAACAACATCTGCGTTTGAGTAAGCTAGGCTGCCATCTTTAATATGACTCCTAGCCTCTTCCTTTGCTGAATCTTCATCTGCATAGAGAAGAAACATGCAAATTGAGTATAATCACAACATAATGATTTCAGAAGATATGGACTAACAATGCAGATATGACCAATGATTATACATCACTAGGTTACAATCTAGAACACGCAGACCTACTTGGTGGGGGCTGGGCTCATCCTCCAAATGTCATATGAGAACTCTAAAACAGAATCAATTACTTATCATATATTACGTTGCTACAGGATGTTAAAAAGAAATTAAACACAATAATAACTTTCTCGAATACCCAGCTCTATGAACAGTTGGTAATGTATCAAATAGTCCTAGAGAAATGCAAAGTAAATCATAAACACTAGCTTGCAGAAATTATATAACTAGATGGTTAAGGACATGGTAGCATAAGAGGATTTGACATAAGAAGAGCTAACAGACACTGTGGTCTTGTTATACAAAAAAAGAAGAAGATGCATATTATACACTCACAACATTCAGAATGCATGTGTGATCCGTAGGCACCTAAATTCATTGCAGCATCTTATCATTCCTTGTTAAAGATGTTTCCGGGTACCAACGGCTAGAGCTATCCATGGGAGAGAATGAATGCTTATATATAGTGAAGGACCTGAAAATACAGAGGCTCACCGGAGCTACCCTTCCGGCGAAGGCGGATATGCAACAATCAGTTCCTTTTCCGGGGACACGTGTCTCTTTCCGGATTGGTGAGTTTGAATGCCCTGTCACTGTTGGAGCTGACAGAAAGTATGGTCTGAACAGGCTTTTGACAGAGGATGCACGGCATGAGGTGTCTGCAACCCATGACTTTACTTTCTCTATTAGCAAGCACGGGAGGCCACTTAAGAAAGAATGTCTGACAGATTCGGCGAGCTTTATAGAAGAACAAGAAAATGCAGATGCAAAGGATAATTTCAAGAATTCAAAAAGGAAAGAAAGTCTCAGACAAAGGTGCTTTTTGGAAAATGGCAAAGGCATGGAAGTAAGTGGGAGAGCAGGTGGCGGTGGTGGTATGTCCACCGAAGAAGCACAAAGCTCTACAAGTGGGTATTATTTTAATAGATCAAACAAGGAGGTTAGTCTAAAAAGTAAAGAAAAAGCTTTGATGGTGCGTGGGCCCCTGGTTCACAAGGTTTTTGTTCTAAGTGACTTTGTAAGGCTCGTGGGTCTTGTTCCACAAAATAATTATGTTGGGTCATGTCTAGGCCCACTTATTCTAAACTATGATGGGCTGAGATATCATTTTCAGTTAGGAAGGGAACTATCAAACAAGATCTTTTGGCACTCAGCCATGTCGGCAGAACCAAAGTTGTCGTTTCGGGTGAGCAACATGCCAAATTTTACTACAGAGATTTTATTTCAGCGACAACAGGCTAAGGAAGCTCATTTCGACGGTGTCCCAAAAAAAGCCCCCACTTGTTTCAATTTGAAGTTTCTTGGGAGATTTGGTGAAATAGACAAACTTGGAAAAAGGCTGAAGCTTCTTCTCCCACACGAATTCGGATCTAACCAGACTGCTGTCGTAAGGCCTGAAATGATGGAAATCCATTCCCCCAATCTTTCCATCTTAGATTCTGTTTGTGAATTAGAGGAAGAAAAGGAGAGTGATGTTGATGAAAATCCTGTTCGGCGATCGGGCTGGTCGACAGAGGAGGAACCATTTGATCAAAGGATGAGATGGACAGAGGCTCTTGGATTGGATTCGTCTTTTTTATCAGATAGTGCTGAAGAAGAATACATGTCACAATCATCAGATTCAGATGAGGAGAATGGTGACTCTTCACAAGACGAAAAAGAACCATCTGATGTTTTTGATCGGTTCAACGGGGAGCTTCACAACCTCTTCATAGATACAAATTTGGAAACAGAGGCGACAGCGGAAGAGGAACCAAGTCAAACGCATCATGTAGTAGCATTAGAAGATGTGGAGCAGTCCGATTTCAAGGATATTGGAAAAAACAAGAAAATGTTAAAGTACAGTAGAAGGAAAAGATCGGCTTGCGTATCAGTCAAACGCGAGGCACAAGATCAATCTTCCAAATTTTTGTCAAAGATGAAAGTTTCCTTGTTTCCTCTGAAAAGGTCTTTATTCCATGAAATGAAGACTGGGAAAGTTAAAGTCAGCAAGAGTGAGGGTGGAAGCAAGGGAGACAAGAAATTTCAAAGGGGTATTATCAGACTTAATGAAGATAATTAGCTGGAATGTTAGAGGATTGGGAAGTAAACAGAAGAGACTGACATTGAAACAGCAGTTCCGACGTTTACAGCCTGATATCATTATATTACAAGAAACTAAGAAAACATCAATCGATAGGAGACTTGTGGCCAGCGTGTGGGGAAGCAGATTTAAAGAGTGGATTTATGCCCCTGCTCAAGGAAGTTCTGGGGGCATAGCAGTAATTTGGAACACCAAAAACATCTCAGTTACTGAATCTCTGATTGGAGTTTTCTCTGTCTCCATAAAAATTAAGGCCTTCAACGGGTTGGAATGGTGGTTATCAGGGGTCTATGGCCCTTGCAAAAGTAGAGAGCGGAGGGAGTTCTGGGAAGAAATGGCTGGCCTTTACGGACTGTGCGGACCAAAATGGTGTGTAGGAGGGGATTTTAACGTGGTGAGATTTGTAAACGAGAAATCAAATGGGGGAAGGCTGACTACAAGCATGAGGAATTTTAATGATTTCATTCGAGAAACAGAACTCAAAGATTTGGAATTGCTTAATGCTCAATTTACATGGTCAAATTTCAGAGAAGAACCTGTGTGTCGGAGGCTAGACAGATTTCTGGTCTCTGCAGGTTGTGAAGAGATTTTTCCAGAGGTAAGACAAATGGCTTTGGCAAGGGTAATTTCTGATCATTGCCCTATCCAGCTAGAATCCAACAAGGTGAAATGGGGGCCAAGTCCTTTTAGATTCGAAAACATGTGGCTACAACATCCAGAGTTCAGGAACAAGTTCAATCTATGGTGGCAATCTGAGCAGGTGGAGGGATGGGAGGGTTACAAGTTTATGATCAAGTTAAAAGCCATAAAAAAAAAGGTGCAAAGATGGAGTAAGGAGAGTTTCGGGGAAGTCGAGAAAGACTTTAAAGAAGCTGAGGCTAGCTTAGAGGAGTTAGATAGGAGAGAGGGGATGGAAGGGCTAGATGTTGATGCTAGAAGAAAGAGGGAAGAACTACTCTTCCGTATGGGAGATTTGGCTTACAAGGAAGAAGTGAAATGGAGGCAAAGAAGTAAAGTGGAATGGGCAAAGGAAGGGGACGGTAATACTAAATTTTTCCATCGAGTTGCAAGCGGGAGAAGGAAGAGAAACTATATAGAAAGGTTGGAATCGGAGGTTGGGGGAGTGATAGAGGATGCGAACGAGATAGAAGATCATATAGTCAAGTTCTTCAAGTCCTTGTTTAGTAGCAACGAAGAGGCATGTTGGGGCTTGGAAGGTATCAATTGGGCTCCAATAAGCGAACTTGAGGCGAATTGGATTGAGAGGCCTTTTGAGGAAGCCGAAGTTCAAAGAGCAGTTTTTGATTGTGGAAAGGATAAATCGCCAGGACCGGATGGCTATTCTTTGCAAATGATTCAACAATGTTGGGATATCTTGAAGGCGAACATTATGAAGATTATGGAGGAGTTCTACGAGACAGGGATAATAAATGCGGTGACAAATGAAACTTTTATTTGTCTAATTCCGAAGAAGTCAGATTCTATGAAAGTGACGGATTTCAGGCCCATAAGTCTTGTGACTGGGTTATATAAAATTATGGCGAAAACCTTGGCCTCAAGATTAAAGGAGGTCTTGGGCAGCACAATTTCTCAAAATCAAGGAGCGTTTGTTAAGGATCGACAAATATTGGATGCTGTCCTTATCGCAAATGAAGTGGTAGAAGAGGTCAGGCAGAAGAAAGAGGAGGGATTGGTGCTCAAAATAGATTTTGAAAAAGCGTATGATCATGTAGAGTGGAGATTTTTGGACGAAGTCTTACAAAGAAAAAGCTTTGGCAACAGATGGAGGAAATGGATGCAGGGATGCTTAAGTTCCGCAAATTTTTCTGTTTTGATTAATGGGAGGCCTAGGGGAAAATTTCAAGCTTCAAGAGGTTTGAGACAAGGTGATCCACTGTCACCTTTTCTTTTTACCTTAGTAGTCGATGTTTTGAGTAGGTTAATGGAGAAGGCTCAAGAAAATCATCTCATCAAAGGGTTATGTATTGGGCAAGAAAAGGTGGAGATTTCTCATCTTCAATTTGCAGATGATACCATTTTTTTCTTGGCGGAAGATGAGGGAGGTTGGAACAATCTATTAGAGCTGCTCAAATTATTCTGTTCTGTTTCAGGGTTGAAAATCAACAAAGCTAAGTGTTATTTGGCTGGAATAAATTCAGATTGTGAGAAATTAAATAGGTTGGCGGATTCTTGGGGTTGTGAGGTAGGTAGCTGGCCTATAAAGTATTTGGGACTCCCTCTTGGGGGTAGGCCAAGAGCACTCAAGTTTTGGGATCCAGTGGTAGATAAGATGGAAAAAAGACTTCAAAGTTGGAAGAAGGCCTTCTTATCCAGAGGAGGTAGATTAACTCTGATTCAATCTGTTTTGGGAAGCTTGCCGACCTACTACATGTCTCTGTTCAAAATGCCTTGCGGGGTGATTGGACGCCTAGAAAAACTAATGAAAGGATTTTTGTGGGAAGGTGTGGAGGAAGGAAAGAAAAACAACCTGGTAAAATGGGAGATAGTTATTAAAAGTAAAGAGGAAGGAGGTTTAGGGGTGGGGAATTTGAGGAATCGGAATGAAGCATTACTTGCTAAGTGGTTGTGGAGATTCCCAATGGAACCTCATTCTCTCTGGCACAAAGTGATAAGAAGCAAATATGGGCTACAGGATAACGGATGGAACGCATTTCCTCCGATAAGGGGTTCAAGCCGTAGCCCATGGAAAGATATATCGATTGGTTCCCAATTGTTTCTTCACTGCTGTAAGTTCGAGGTGGGCAACGGGGAGAGGGTGAGGTTTTGGGAGGATGGGTGGTTAGATGGAGGACCATTGAAAGAGCAATTTCCTAGATTATTCTTGCTATCGAGGAAGCACAATCAGAACATTTCAAGCTTTGTAGATCTTTCTACCAATTCTTTAAGTTGGAATTTTGATTTCAGGAGAAATTTGAATGAGGCGGAGATAGAAGAGGCGGCTAGATTATTACAGAAAGTGGAAGAGGTCCGATTGTCTCAATCAAGAATGGATAACAGAAGGTGGAAAATGGAAGCATCAGGATTGTTCACATGCAAATCCTATTGTTCCTTCTTGAGTAACAATGGGATGATGCAATACTTCCAACCCCATTCACAGATTTGGAAATCCAAAGTTCCTCCGAAGGTTAAGATTCTTGTATGGCTGGCGGCCAAAGGGAAGCTCAACACTTGTGACCAAATTCAAAGGAGAAGCCCTTTTATTTGCTTATCCCCACAATGGTGCAGTTTGTGCAAAGCAAAGGAGGAGAGTGTAAACCACATTTTTCTCCATTGCTCTTACACGATTCAGCTGTGGTGGAAACTGTTTCAGGAGGTTAGAGCTAGTTGGGTCATTCCAAAGGGTTGTTTCGAGCTTCTAAGCACCAAGTTTCAGGCCCTAGGAAGTGGGAGGAAAGCTAAAGCTTTGTGGGGTTGTCTGGTCTCGGCAGTTTTTTGGAACATTTGGCTGGAGCGTAACAAAAGAATTTTTGAGGATTATACAGGTGTGGGGGTAGAAGTACTTTGGGGAAGAGTAAAATATTGGGCAGCCCTTTGGGCTTCAGTCTCAAATGTTTTTAATAACTACTCTATTTCTCAATTACTGTGGGATTTGTTAGCAGCAGTAAAGTGAGTTAGGTCTAGCTAATGTTGCTGTAGCCAAATCCTAGTGAGAGTTTTTTCTTGTTTCTTGTTAATGGTGGATTTCTTATCCACTCCAGTGTATTTCTCTTTTCTTCTATAAAATGTTTTGTTTCTTCTCAAAAAAAAAAAAGTTACAATCACTTGTGCTTTTGTTTTCAGTTCCAACAGCCTATGCTTTTTATTTTATTTTCCAGTTGTAATGAATATGCTATTGAGAAAAATGGTAAATAAACAATATCTATCAACTTTATTAACACTTCTAATCAGCCTACACAGGTTCCTAATGATACTAGAGAACAACCTACAACCAATTGTATTAAGCATGATAGACACTGGTCGTAGATGAGTATCTTGTCCAAACAAAAGTAATGAAAGAAAGGATCAAAGACAAGTTACCTGTAGCTTCAGTTTGGGACACCCAGACAGTGAAACCCGCATAAAGATGACGCCATTTATCAGCCCTTCTTGCTGCTCCGTGCTGCCCTCCTAATGTTGCAACTACTGCCCGAACATGACTGTAAGACCACCAACAACGCCCATTAAAGATACTCAATCTTTTCAACACCCTCCTGCCCCCACCATATCCCCAAAAGAAAACACAAAATAAAAAATCATTGACATATAGTACCTACTTAAACTTTGTAATACAGCACTTTCTGCTTCTGCTACAGAGTCAGAACCTTCAGCAAGCAACCCTGGAATTGATAAAATAATGAATATAGGGTAACTAATAGCAACTAGATCAGCTTTGAAGAAGATTTTTTGGGTAAGGAAATCAGCGATTCACAAACAAATGAAAGTAAGTACGATCAAATGTGAAAAACACATATGAAAAACTTAGAGAATATCGCAAACAAACACTAAAAGTGATTCAGTCATAATCCATTATTTTGTTTTAACTTACACACAGTTGATTTTTAAGTATGGACAAGAAAACAATCATAAAGCAGAAAAAGGATTAATCATTTATTTTTGGGAATAAGGAAACAAATTTGGTCGGCAATGGTGACTCTCTTTTTCTTTTCTTTTTTTTTGGGGGGGGGGGGGGGGGGGGGTGGGGGGGGGTGGGGGGGTGGAGAGGGAGTAAGGTGGTTGAAGGCCCTCAACCATCAGAGCTGCATGGCCCCGCCACAAAAATTTTAAATCATAACAGCATAAGTTTGTTTCACATTAAGTTAATTCTATAATCTAAAACTTCATTGATTCACTTGGTGCACACACCAAAAAGAAAGATGACTATGTTGATACTGACATTGGTCATAACGAGTTCAAGTTTCAATAATGTGCACATCCTGAGATTACAGATCAAGGGAAGAAGGCATAGCGAGTTGAGGCTCAATGAACAATTACAAGGTTCGAGCGAAGTACTCACATGATTCAATGGTCTGCTTCGCAAATGATTCCATAAACTCCTTCGTACTGAGTGGTGTATATCTACAACCATATCAACCAAAGATAACAAATGAATGTAGGAAGACTTGGAAAATCAAAACACTGAAAATTTAAAAGCATTTGAGACATAGGCAGAGCCGTCAAACCATGCAACTGAATCTCAGTGCCCTTTATAAATAGCTATCTTTCGTTACTAGCAGCTAGTTAATCGTAATGAACATGCAACTACAAAATGGTAGTAAGGAAATACCCGAGACCAACTGCAAGTTCTTGAGCCACTTTTTGGTTGATTTCAGTTGAATCCCCAACAATGTAAATTGATGCTCCTTTCAAAAGTTGCATGGATCCCGTTGTCAGAGACTCCCAGGACTCCATAATATCAGGCCATTTCAATTCGGGATCGTGCTTTTTCAAGTTTACGACTAGCTGATCATCATCGATATACCTGCCCGTAACAAGAACAACCCATCTAAACATGACCCGAAAGACTACAGTGTATATAAATTTGGCTTACTTTTAGCTATGACAATTGTACTCTTCACCAAATCTCACTTTATAGAGTTTACAGGGTAAAGTGAAACAATATATACAGTGCAAGTGCAAGGGGTAAAGCGAGATTTGGTGAAGAGTACAAGTGTCATAGCTAAAAACAAGCCTATAAATTTAACATTGCTTTTAGTTTCACAAACCATATTGTTTCAGAAGGCTTTATTTTATCAAAGAGATGATTAGTTTCCACAAGTGTGATAAGAGACCCAGAATGCTGTACTTTTATTGTCAATGAGGTGCCATCTGCATCCACAAATATATCTCTCGAGTTTTCGAAATTTCGACCCCCGAGTTGTAATCTCAACTCCACCTCAGAAGAAGCATCAACAAACTGCATTAAATTCGAATTAGGCAAAACAAAATCCAACCCACACAGACAGTGACAGAGAAGAGAAGCACAGGAAGGGAGAGAGCACCTCGTAGTCCTCGACGGCGGCGGGGACGGAGGAGGAGGAGGAGACGAGAGTGGAGGTCTGTAAAGGGCGCCGAGTTTTGGTCGGAGTTGGGAAGGAAAGGTGGGTGGGTGTGAGTGAGATAGGCCTCCTCCATTGTGGTTTGCAGAGGTTCCGGTAATTGTTGAATGGGTTTTGCGAGAAACTGATAGCCATGACGGAATTCATGGCGGAAATTGCAGTGGCCACCTTTTGGGTTTTGGTTAAAGGAAAACGGAGAGCTTTGCAGCCTTGGATAAGAAGGCCGCGGATGCCGTTGTTTTGTGATTCACCGTGCTACTGCTACTGCTGAACGGCCTGTCGTTTCGGCAGGAGTGCTGCAGCTTTGTCGTCTCGCATCTTACGGCCAGGATTATTTTGAGTTTGGATGAATTACTAATTGTCCGAGTGAAAATTAAGTCATTAAACTATTTTTTTAATAAAAAATCTATCATTTAATTATAAAAATTTGTCAATTACATCTCTAATATTAGATTCGAAACTATTATATTTAATTTTTCGTTAATTTAAGTCATATTATTTGCACGTGATACACATTGGATGGTAGATTGATAATTTTAATAAAAAAATAATGCATGAAATTAACTTTAAAGGGTAAATTAGGCATTAGATCGCAACCTATATGAAATGTTAAGGGTTTATAGGTGAGAAAATGGTGGTGTTATACTCTAAAGTGTGTCAAGTGACATAAGTTGACGAAAAATTGGATAAAATAGCTTTGAATATAACAGTATGGATGAAATTATATTTTTAATGAATTTAGGGACTTATTTTACCCAAAAAAATAAGGGTAAATTACATAGTAGCCCCTCAGGTTTGAGATCTATTACAACTCCATACAACATTTTTAAAACATTTCACTTTCATACCTAACGTACTATTTTATTTCAAAATAATACATCTGTTACATTTTCCTTTCATTGATCCGTTAAGTGCTGACGTGGCTGCCAAATGTGTGTCACGTGGCAAAAATAATAATTTTTTAATTTAAAAAAAAAACAAAAAAAGCGAAAGCTGAACCCACAACCCCCACCCACCCAACCTGCAACCCAGAAGAAGAAGATGAGGAGAGGAAAAAAAAAACTCATATTCATCTTCCCCGACCCCCTTCCTTGCTACCCACCCCTTTCTTCCCCCTCTTGTCTTCCCCAAACCCACTGTGCACCCCATCCTCCATGTCACGCCCCGCCCCCGAAATATATGTTTTCGTGAGTTAATTATAGTAGGCCCAACTTAGAATCATAGTTAATTTATTTCCATTAATCACATTCCTCTAAGTCAATAATTAGAATTCCTACAATCTATCCATACTTTCTTAAATGTCAAAACATATCTTTAAATTAACATTTGAATTCACTATCATTGGTCAGTATTCTCCAAATAATTTCCTTCATCCCACGTAATCCATAACCATTAATCATATATCAAAACATACAATTTCACTTCCTATTTAGAAGCATTTCTTTCTCTTAGAAGCATAAAAACACAATGTCGACTCCCTGACCGTGTGCCGCCTCACCTGCAGCCGCTAGTGGCAGTCGGCCGCCCTGACTCGTTGGAAAATTTAACTATTTCTAAAAATGTTCAAAAATTACAGAAATGAAGATCTCAAAGAGTAGAGTAAACTTTATACATGTGGCCAAGTCCAATTTGGCCTGCAAAGACTCCAATTTGCCTTGAACCCGCCGGAAACCTTATAAATGGGTGACTTGGATCCTTCATCTCAGGTGTTCTGCCGCCCCTTTAGTTGTTTGGGCTTTGTTTTAGACATCTAGGGGAGGGTTTTAGTGGAAGAAATTGTATGAAATAATTTCACAATTTATGGATTTTGGGTAAAGTCTCCCGCGGCACCCATTAGGATTTTTGTACCAAAATACCATCAAATTCCCTCAAATTTTTTGTGGAACAGGAAGAGAGTGTTGGAGATATGCCTTGAAAGTCAATCTTTGGAAGAAACCTTTCAAGACAATGTCTATATGTATGGAAAACTCTAATACATCAAAAGGCAAAGTCACTCATTAGGACTATCTCAATAAACGATATACGTCCTAAAGAGTGAATCCATAGACAATGGATCGATGGAAGAAGTAATCTAATGATGTTAGACTGCAGAGACCTTATTCACATAACCATAATGTCCAAAAAGGTTCTTGGTCATAGGATTGTCGGAGGGACACTGACAATACATAGACCAGTACATACTATGTCCCCTTCCAATGGGAATGATGGAAAGTCTCATGCCATTCGTGTAGTAACACTAAGACAAGTATGTAGGTGCTCATTATGGGAATGAGTTCACTGAACACAATCAAACGAGAGTACTTGCATGGAGGTCTACTCACATGTCAAGCAAGTAACTCTACTGGTTGGAATAATGTAAGTAATCCTTTGACCTGAGACATCATAGTCGTCTTGGGGATACGTTGCTGATCATTTGATAATGAGACGTGACAACATCTTATCTTGGATGTGTTCTATGCATTGTTGGGGTCAGTGATTTATTCTCAGAATCATGTGAATGATCAACAAGGGATCTCTAATCCTTGTTATGAGAGGATGAATACTCTAAGATATGATTCAGGAATCTTCGGTTGAAGTATCGAGCGTAATGATGGAAAACGTTCCTATACGACTCAATAGAATCATATAACTTGATATAATCACATTAGGGGTTTGACATTAAATATCCATACTCTAGTAATATGATTGTGAGTATTGTATTAGAGAATGATCGAATTGCATTGTAATTCCAATTGAATAGATTCTCCGAACAAATTCTACATTAGCTTGGGTAGCCATGATATATGGTTAGATATCACTCATGGCTTATGGGTTCTTCTAGATGATTAAATAAGTAGTCATCAAAGAAGAAGGAGAATTGAAAGTAAGTTTTAATTCACTAAGTGATTGGATTAATACAAATCAATTGGATTTGTGCCAATCACCTCACTGCCTTACTAATTAGAACCTAAAATGATTGTACACCGAAACACTCTTGCGGTGAAACAACTAAAGGATGATGGAATAAATTAATTGGATTAATTAAGTGTTATGATTAATTAGAAAGTCTAAAGAAATCATAGAAGTGATGAAAGATCGTTTTGGACCTAAAGAAAAGTTCGGGTTAATATGGGCCTATTAAGCCCAAACCCATTGGGCCTTTATTTAAGCATATGATGACTTGAATTGATAAAAGCCCAAAGCCCAAACAACACAAAAGGGGTCGGCCAAAAAGAGAGAGAGAGTCAAGTGGTTGACTCACTTCTTTGACATTTATAAAGGAAGTTTAGTGAAAAAGTTTCATTAGGGTTTTGTGTGTTCTTTTTCACAAAAGAGAAAAACAAGTCTCTCTCTCTACACACTTATAGCCGGCCACCAAGAAGAGGGAAAACTAATCATCTCTCCTCATTTTGGTTATTCCATTATCCATCTCACTACACTAGTAGGTATGGATCTTTAGAGGTCTTTTACTTTAGAGACTAGAGGAGAATCAAAAGAGCTCTAAATCTATCAAGGTGGAGGAAGCAAGAAGGGAGGCTAGACTCAAGGAGTTCCAAGAACAAAGAGCTTGGAGGTGGTCCATTCTTGGTCTCAAATCTAGATCAAGAGGTATAAAACTATACTTTCACTTTGTTCTTCAATTTTGTTAGATGCATCATATATGAACCTATGCTTCTTGAAGGAGATTTGCATGATTAAAGCTTTGATATTATGATTCCGTTGCAAATGTATATAAGTTTTGAATTGTATATGCATGCTAGTCACTAGAAATCTCACATAAATCTCATTATTTCCCTTCAGAGAGAGGGCCAAGGTGATGATTGAGAGTGGTTTATAGGTCCAATTCGTAAAAAAATTGGACGAAAAATGGCGAGGAACCGCCAGCTTGTACAGTCGAGTCACACGGGTAATCTCGATCCCCCGTGTCTCTTTCTCTCCTTTCTCCTCCTGGTTCCTTCTCCCTATTGGTCCCTCCCTCCCAACTCCTTCATCTTCTTTTCTTTTAATCACAACCATCCATAATTTATTTTTCTCTTCAATCACAGCCACACACGTGGCACAACTTATGGCTCCAGATTTATAGAGCCTTCTAAATAAAAATAAAATTACCAAAATAACCCTGATTTTAAACATTAATAACTATTTCGTTATAACTCCGTTTCACGAACGGTTTGCGCCTACTTGTTCGTGTGATCGGGCTCTATTCAAAAATATAAATTGTGACCTCAAAAGGTCTACGGATTTTAAATAATTAATTCCCAAATTCCAAACTTCATAACTAAATTAATTTAAGACTAAACTCAATAAATTAATATAAATTCTCGATTCTTTCCACATATTCCTGATGATGAATATGTAATTCATGTATTTAAAGTTTTCAGGGTGTTACACTCCACCTCCTCCACACCCACTACCTCCAATCCAGAAAATAAAAGAAAAGAAAAAAAAACTCATCTCCCTTTCCCTGCAACCAATGACTAAAATATCGATAATATCGGCGATATATCGCCGATATTATCGTTTTTCAGATACACTGATATTTTCCCACGTATCTGTCTCATTATCATCAAAATATCATGATATATTCGATATCATCGAAAAAGTCGTCATGGCTCCGTCGTCGGAAAGGCAGCCGAAGCTGCGTCATCCCAGCTGCCCAGATATCTCTCTACAATCCAGGCTCAAACCCAAGATCTGCACTTCAACGACGCCGATTCCCCCGCCGTTGTCGAAGTCGCGGTGAAAGAGCTCACAGAACAAATAGCAATTGTAGATCATGAACCCGTGGTCTGTCCCCACGGCGAAGCAGCCGTGGTCTTGGTTGAAGCAGACGTGGAACAGAGACGGAGGCAAGTGCGGCGCCGACGGGGCAGGCTCCCGGGGGAGGAGGAGAATGGGTGGTTGTTGTGGAGGTTGAGGTTGGGGTTTGGGGGCGATTGGGGGTCGTGATGGTCGTCGCTGAAGTCAACGACAGAGGTGGGGTTATTGTCGGTGGGATCGGTGAGGAAGGTGGAGAAGGATCAAGAGAACTTGCCGAAGAGTTCCTGGGTTCGCTGATGAGGCGGAAGACGCAGACGAGGAGGAAGGCGATGGATGAGGAGAAGGCCATGTGGGAGAAGGATCGAGAAAGGTTTTTGTGCGTGTGTGTGGGAGAAGAGAGAAGAGAGAAGGATCGAGAATTCGAGAGATCTGTGTGTGTGTTTGTGGGAGAAGGGAGATGGAGAAGAGAGAAGGATCCATAGACGACTGACGTCTCTGTGTGCGTGTGTTGTTGTGTGTGTGTGGTGTGCGTGTGTGGTGGCGTGTGTGATCCCTGTGTGTGCGTGTGTGTGTGTGTCGGTGGCGTGTGTGTGTGTGTGTGTAGGTGGTGTGTGACAGTGTGAGAAAAGAAAAGCATCTAAATAATTCAACTTTTACAGCTTTTAGGAATGGTACAATTTTTGACAAGACAAAAATAAGTGGTTTCATGCATCAAGATTCAAAAGCGTGTGCCACGCGTGATATTCTTTCACATTCTCAGAGGTGGAGTATTAGATGATCACACATTTTTTGACCATGGACAAAAATAATGGTGGTTTCATTCAAAAGCATCTAAATAATTCAAAACCCAGACAACTTTTACAATTACAACTTGTACAATTTCAGACCATGGACAAAAATAATGGTGGAGTATCATACCATGGACAAAAATAATGGTGGAGTATCATACCATGGACAACTTTTACAATTTCAGACCATTCAAAATCGTGTGCCACTGTGTTATTCTTTCACATTCTCAGAGATGGAGTATCAGATCATCACACATTTTTTTACCCTTCAAAAATTAAAACCTCTATTACACATTTTCGTTTCTTCTGCTTCCCTTACCCCTTTCAGAGCCATTCCAGATCTATTCCAGAGGTTCAACACAAAGGGTTCCATATTTAAGGTAAGTTTACGAACTTATATTTATATTATTGTAATTTATACTTGCATGTTAATTTTTTTAAGTAATTAAGTAATGTTGTATAATTATTCCCTAGAATAATTTTAATATGTTTAATGTTATTTATTATTTTATTATCAAATTGGATTATTATTCATTAATATTAGGTTTTATTATTCCATATTATTTTTATAATTACTTAAATTCTTACAATCATTTTCTTTACTTCCTATTTAATTCTTCTATAGAATAACTTTGCTTCCTATTTTCTTTACTTCCTATTTAATATGTTTTCGTCACTACTATATTTTTTGGCCAAAAAATAATTGCCTAATTTTCATGAAAAATAAATATATGTACGTTTAAGATGTCTAGTGGAGTTACTAAACGTGATCCAGCTTGGGAACATGGAGACCCAATAGACGGAAATAAACATGACACAATTTGCAAATATTGTGGTCGGGTAATGAAGAGTGGCGGAGTGACACGACTTAAGTACCATCTTAGTGGATTAGATCCAACACATAATGTCCAACAATGCGATAATGTCCCCTTAGAAATGAAGGCATTCATCACCACATTATTAAAAAATAAAAAACAGCAGAAGGAAAAGATAACACATGGAATGGAAAATATTCGAGCTGGGCTACGAGGAGAAGTCATTGGCCAAGCGGTTGACAATGATGATGATGACGATGAGGACGAATGTGATGATGACATGGGACCTGAAGAACGACGCAGTTTGAAACAAGCATTACGTGCCTCCAAGCAGTCAGTATGGGAAAGAGAACACCTTCATAAAATTCCTAATAGAGCACAAGGTTCCGGGACAAGTGGTGGTGCACAAATGAGATGGAGATGCAGTCTTAGAGAATCACAACCAACACCACCAATAGCCCCAAGTTTATATAAGTCATCCAAAGCACGTCAAAAGAGTGTTTGGAGTTATTTCACTGGAGGTAATGTGAAGGAGGGAATGATGCGTCTACTTAGCAAGTTCTTTATCTATGAAAATGTCCCTGCTGAGAAA
Source organism: Malus domestica (assembly GCF_042453785.1). NCBI lineage: Eukaryota > Viridiplantae > Streptophyta > Magnoliopsida > Rosales > Rosaceae > Malus > Malus domestica. Next base: position 3,386,520 of record NC_091666.1, read on the forward strand.
GCATCATCACATCATTTCAAAAATATGGTAGTGGGATGTCAACAGGCCGGTGTTGGAGTACAACCTCCCACTCCATATGAGATAAGAAACAAATATTTGGATATGGAGTATAAAGACATTGGCGAGTATGTTAACAAGTTGAGGTCAAAGTGGGAAACTAATGGTTGCACAATCATGTGTGACGGATGGACTGGCCCGACCAGATTGTCTATCATAAACTTCATGGTATACTCCAATGGAAAGGCAATTTTTTTGAAGTCTGTTGATGCTTCAGACCATATAAAGAACTACAAGTATATTTACAAATTATTGAGGGATGTAATCATGGAGGTGGGAGAGCATAATGTTGTCCAAGTCGTGACCGACAACGGTTCTGCATTTGTCAAAGCTGGAAAAAAGTTAAGCATCATAATGTGTTTTGGACATCATGTGCAGCACATTGTATTGATCTCATGTTTGAGGCAATGGGGAAGAGAGAGAATGTTGCTACTGTGGTAAAAAGAGCTAGACCGATCACAAATTATATTTACAATCACGGTTGGTTGTTGGCAAAGATGCGTGAATTTTGCAAAGGAGAAATTATTCGTCCAGCTACCACTTGATTCGCCACCAACTATATTGCATTAGACAGCCTACTTAAGAAGAAAGCAGGGTTGAAGCAACTATTCACTAGTGACGATTGGGCTAACCACAATTTTAGCCGCTCAAATGCAGGTCGTATGGTGGAAAGTATAGTGCTTGATCATGCTTTTTGGACTCAATCAGAACATGTGTGACAAGTGTTTGAACCTCTTTACAAAGTTTTACGGATCGTTGACACAAAAGTGTATCCTACTATGGGGGTATTATATGAGTTGATGCGTGTAGTGAAGGATGAATTGGAAAGAAAACATGGTGCAAGGTGGGCCATAAAGATAATTGAAGACCGATGGTATAAAACATTATACCACGATTTGCATGCAGCAAATATAAATTATGTCATAATTTGCAATTCATTTCTTTAGTTGCATATGTATTATTTCTCTTATTAGAGTATATGTTTATTTGAATAGCATATTATTTGAATCCTCGATACTAATACAGACCCGTTGTTGGAGATAATGGTACCCTTATACGTGCTGTACATAATGTATACTCTAAATTAGACCCTGCATCACCAGCAGTTGGCCAATTTGGAAATGAGGTACACAATTACTTAAATTATAATAATTACTTTGTTGGATTAAACTAACACGATTTATTGAATTCAGCTAACATGGTTTAAAGATGCAAGAAGAACTTTTGGAGAACCAACATCAGTTGCTACTCGAACAAAAATGTCTCCTAGTGAGTGTAAACATATTTCACGATAAGTTTATAATAGAATTTGTTGGAGTTATTAGGCTTATCAACATTGTTTTTCATTGTAGCTGAATGATGGATCATGTATGGGATCGATGCACTAACTGTGAGAAAGTTAACAATCAAAGTATTATCACAAACAGCTTCCTCATATGCTTGTGAAAGAAATTGGAGCACATTTGCACTCATACACACAAAGCAAAGAAATAGGTTGGCTCATAGTAGGTTGGAAAAATTAGTTTATTGCTACTATAACATGAAGCTTCAAATTCGAGATAAGGAAGCAGAAATAGATCATGTCGACCGTGGTGACCCACTAGATGTGCTTGATATTGTTGCTGAAGATGATGATACAGAGGGTAACCAACTTTATCAATGGATTAGACCTTTTCATTTAGATGATGATGAAGGCAACCTAGCTCCCAGAGTTGCTGAAGAAGCACGTAATGAAGGGATAAATGTAGAAAGAGTATTAGTGGAGGAGGTGAGATCTAGCAGCGCTGACTATTTGGAAGAACTTTTGCACCTAAGACCAAGAAACACTGGAATTCCACCTTCTTCCAATCCTACACAACCACAACATTGTGTTGATACTAATGATAGCTCTAGTACAAGATCAGGAGGAGACTCACCTACCACCGGAGGTGGGAATGATGAAGGATATAGTGGAGCTGGAGGTAGTGGTGGTGGATATGGAAACTATGTTGGACTACCTCCCGGATTTATGAGCTCATTCATTGGTGAGGCAAACTTCACGCATGCAACACAGGATGAGGACCATGGCAGTAGGCGGGTAGGACCAGGAATTGGTGCCATAGGGAAGGACTATACTCGTAGAGAAAGAGGCAAGGGGATTTTGTCAAGTCAAGAAGATGACTCGTTATCTATAACTTCGGACTCTGTTGGAGTGGGAAGTATTAACTATGGTTATACTCAAAACCAACCATTTCCCTACCCTTCATATCTCATTCCTGTTGGGATGGAATCGAGCGACTCATGGAAACAATCCGAGACTTAATCTTCAAATGATTTTGCTTATGGACAAGGTCAACCAATCTCGGATCCATATGGGTGGCATGTTAACAATTACATGCAAAAATATTTTGGGGATTTATCATTTGATAACTACTCTTCACAATACACTCACTTTACACATAGAGATGATGAAGATAGTGAAAAATTTGAATCTCATAGGAACTCTATGTGGTACTAAGTCACTCATGTATCTTACTATGCAATGTATAAAGTGTAAAATATTGTACTAATTCATTATATATAAATGATTATGGTGTGTTTAAACTTCTTTCATTAATTACTACATATTTTCTACACTCACAATGTTTGCCAGCTCGCTATATAATCAACTTGATAATGTTAAATCCATCATGCAATGCATTTCCTTCCAATTTTTTGTGATAAACTAATAGATAATTGACTAAATAAACATCCTGCAAAGTTTCAATAAAAATTTCCAAGTTTTTCTTACAATTTCCGTGGTTTCCATATTATTTTTATCGATATCGATATTATCCCGATATTTCCATCGATATTTCCTTGTTTTCGGACTACCGATATTTCCGATATCATTGATATTTAATACCTTGCATGCAACTCAGATCCCGTCTTCCCCAATGAGTGTGGATTTAAGGAGTGAGGTGTGTAAAAGAGGGAAGATGATGCGTGTGAGGGTAGGTGCGCTGGGTTTTTTTTTTACTCTTCTTTCTGGGTTGCAGGTTGGGCTCAGGTTAGGGGGGAAGAAGATGGGAAAATGGGTGTGCAGAGGAGGTGGAGATGGGTGCAGGTGGAGGATGGGTGCAGACGACGGATGGAAGATGATTTTGTTTTGGGGAGGGGGTTGGTGAGATCTGGACTTCGGCTGGGGGGGATATGGGATCGGGGTTTCCTGGGAAGGGGGGGTTGATGGGATCTAGGGGGAGGGTGTGTCGATGGGAACTGGGTTTTTTGGTTTTTTTTTGGTTCAAGGTTCATGTATGGGGGTGGGGTGATGGGATATGGATTTTCTCTTTTTTTTTTTAAATTTATTTTTATGCCACATGGCACACATTTGGCAGCCACGTCAGCACTTAACGGATCAATAGATGGAAAATGAAACGGAAGTATTATTTTGAAATAAAATAATACGTGAGGTATGAAAGTGAAATGTTTTAGAGATGTTGTATATGGTTGTAATAAACCTCAAACCTGATGGGCTACTATGTAATTTACCCAAAAATAATTTAGGGACTTAATTTTCACTGAGATAATAGTTCAGAGACTAAATTGGCACTATACCCTTTTGGGTTTTGGTCGATGTAGCCGATTATCCTAAATATTTATAATTAGCCAATTTTTACCTTAGACTTTAATTTTAGCTAAATACTTCTCTGAACTTTATAAGTAGCCAATTTCCACGCTAGATTTTACAAAAATTTATCCAAATTTTCATTCATTTTGGTCACACGAACTAGACATGACAAATGTATGGGGCAAAAAAAAAAAAAAAAAAAATTTAAAATCTAACTTTGGGAGAAAAATTGGCTATTCATAAAATTATTATGGGGTAATCGATTAAAATTAAAATTCAGAGAAAAATTAGCTACTTATAAAAGTTAAGAAATAATCAGTTAAAATTAAAATTCATGAAAAAAAATTATCAACTCCATACAAGTTCATATGGCAAACCAACAAATACCTTTGGGGGGCGTTTGTTTGCCCTCACTAAACCTCGTTGGATTGGACTGGCTTAACTGGGATTGCTAAGCCGTGTTTGGTGTGAAGAAGGACTAGCGTTAATGAGACTAAGTCGGATTCGTCCCGACTAAGTCCTTCGCTAGGTAGTCTTGGCGAGTCCCCCCCGAAATGTATGAGATTGTTAGTCTCGTCTCCAAATCTGCTTCCTTTTTACACTGCATCTTCTGTACGTTGCTTCGTCTCCGTTTACCCACCCCCAAATCAACTTCTCCCACTACCAAAATCTCAAAATCGAACCACCAAAATTAAAAAAAAAAAAAAAAGGCAAAACAATAACAACAATGGGAGAAGCTGATCAGCAAGCATTCTTCCTTTTTCCCAGAAAATTCTGAGATGGCTATCTCCTTCTGAAATTGCAGATGGAGAAGCCGACGCCTGTATCAGAGGGAGGAGAGAGATTCGAAAATTTTTGGGAGAAAAAGGGTGAGGAAGGTGGAGATGCCTAACGGCAGGAAGAAGGCGAAAGGGATGAGCTTGTCTTGAAAGATCTACCATGACCTTGTTTTGAAAGACTGCGTTTTGCAGGAAATACAAGGAGGAAAGGAGAGAATGGATGGAGTCGGAGAGAATAGATGGAGTCAAAGGGAAGAGATGGGAGAAGGTTCCAGAGAGAGGTAGAGTGGGAAAAAAGAAAGAAAAGGGTTAAATTAATATTATTAGATAAAATAATAAAATATTATTAGATAAGTGTTAAATAATATAATATTATAGTTTGTTTATATTCTGCTTTTTAGTCCGACACTACACTAAACGCTTCACTAAGCTAGTCCATCTTAGTATAGTCTAAGCCATTCCAGCTTAGTCCCTGAAACTAGTCCAGTCCGAGACAGTCCGGTGCAACAAACGCATCCTTGGGATTTTCAACGCCTCATTTCTCTTTAGAGCCCACTCTAAAACTCAACTGGAAAATAACCCAAGTTACGAACATGTGACTTTGAACCCAATTGGAAAATAACCCAAGTTACGGAAAATAACCCAAGTTACGAACTAGTGAGCCATCAACACAAAAAAGGTAGGTTTTTTTAGCCAAAATGGTCTCTAAGATTTTCATAACACATAACTTTGGTCCCTGAGATTGTCCACCATCCATTATTTTGATCATTCCATTAAAAAAACTCCGTTAAGTCTTAGGGACCAAAATTATGTGTTATGCAGTCTTAAGGACCGAAGTTATGTGTTATGTAAATCTTAGGGATCAAAATTATGTGTTTTGCAAATCTCAGGACCAAGATTATGTGTTATACCCTCAACTTAACAAAGTTTTTTAACAGAATGATCAAAATAATAGATGGTGGACAATTTCGGGACAATTTCTATTGATTTTAAATATCAAGAATCAAAATGATGTATTTTACAAATCAATTTTGACTAAAAAGCCAAAAAGATAAATATAATGGAGAGTGAAAAGATGGCCTCCGCTAAGTTGTGGTCGAGTTGGGCACAGTGACAGCCAGCCGAGAAGGAAGAATACTGGGAGAATTAGGGTTTCACAGAAAGAGCCGCAGACTCTTCTCACCACCTGATCAATCAATCGCGCGTCTTCCATTGCTAAGGTAAGTCCCCCAATTTTCTAGATCGATTTTATCGAAACCCTAATTTTGTTTCTGGATTTTCTCTTCCTAACCCAAAAGAAAATATTGACGGTATCTGCAAAATCCCAACAACTGTTTCAGCTCAATTTTTGTTTTTAATTTACTAATTTTTGTTTTTTTTTTGTCTGATGATGGATGTTGGCGTGTCTTGATATGCAGGATTAATTCTTTGTTTCGCCGAAAAATCGGTAATTTGATACAAGAATCGCCAAATTAGATGGAGGACTGGGGTAATACTGCTTGCTTTAATTCCATCTTAAGTATTCCTGTAAAATTTTGTGAGATGTGTTTGTGGGGGTTTTTTTTTTGTGGGTAATTTTGGTTTGTCTTGTTATATTCTCTTAGTAATTATTATGTTTAGTATTTACCACCTAAGCTCTCTTGCCTAAACCTTTGAATAACTATTCATTTGCTATAATTAGTATAAGTGGAGTTATTTTGTTTACAAAGCTGGTTTTTTTCTCTGCTTCAGAAGAGGAGAAAGTTCCAGCTCTCCTTGCTAAGGACAAACCGATACATAAATGGGATGACGAAGATGTGGATGAAAATGATATTACGGAGTCATGGGAGGATTTAGATGAACCTGCTCCTCTGGTAAGATCAATAACGCAGTTGTCATCTTATTATTTTGTTGAGTTTCTGAAAGCAATTTTTTTCCTGCTCATCATTCAGAATCCTTGTCATAGGTTGATGGATGATTGTTCTTGTTTGAGTACTAGCTAATTGGCTGGGGAATGTTTCATGTATATTTATCTTTAAAATGACCATGAACAACATTGTTTTTTCTTTTGATGTGAAAATCCAATTTTGTATCTTGCGGCAATATATGCATATAAATGGTGAAAGACACCAAGGAGACGACTTTTTAATATTATATGGGATGTCTTTGATTGGTCACACCATATATTGTCACTTTGTACTGCATTTGTCTATGTAGAATGGTAGTCATATTACAAATAGTTCATTGAGCGCTAGTTCTCTTCCTTGCCCATTGAAAAAATAAAATAGGGACTAGGTTTGAGAAAAAGGGTTCCACATTATTGTCAAGTTTAACCTCCTTTTTGCAACAACTTTGATTGATTTCAATGATTGGATTGATTTCGGCTTTACTGTTGAAAGTGAGATTTACTAGTTTAGGCCATATCAAATGGTTTGTTATGGCAATATTTTGCTAACTGGTAGTCATTTAGATGAATAGGTTCTGGATCATCATGTTATATGGTCGGGTTTAAATCTCAGTATTCCAATGAGTTATATACAAATGGTAAAAGAAAGTTGTGACTGTTTAAGAGGATACAAAGGATTTTTGTTTGTGTGTGTCGCCTTTGGGGTGGGAGCCCTAAAGCCAAACTGGTAAGTTCAGCCTACAGTGCTACCCCTATGGTCGCCAAGCAAACCTCTGCAGGATAGTTTGTTCAAGTTGGATGAAGCAAAATACAACCGTTGTAACAGAACCAAATGAATCGGGATCCAATAGAATTGGTTTTGTTCGATTTCCATCGGGTTGCCGCGGTTGTTGCTGTGTGTGTATTTTCAATTTGTCCACAAACCACAGCAAGTAGTTTTGCAGTCATTAACCTTGGAGGCTTTGTCCACAAACTGCATGCACCATATTGATGGCTGTTTTGTTTTCACACTTGTTCTACTGAAAAAATCTAGTATTTATTTTATGATAATGATTAATCTTGATAATCTGTTATTTTTATGGTGGCCAGGAACCTGCAGCAAAGCCTGTTGCTGAGAAGGCACCTAAGAAACCTGCAACAAAACCTGCTGCAAAAGCTACAGAAAAGAAAGGAAAAACCGTTGAAGTAGAAAAGGAAGAGCCACTGGATCCTGTGGCTGAGAAACTTCGCCAACAAAGGTGAGAGTTAACATTTAGGCCTCGTTTGGTATTTTGTACTGACTAATTTTTGTCGGATAGTAGTAATCTACGTCTTATAGAACTGACTATTATAAAGAATTTAGTCAGGCATTTGGTGCTGCCCCCGATTAAGAAGCCTAACTAAATTTTATGTTAATTTAAATAAGGATCACAACATTTTATAAGTCAAAATGAATCATCAATAGAAACATCCAGTTTGAAAGCCAACCTCAACTTCATAGTTTTTAAAATGCTTTGGTGACTTCATCCAAGAGCCCAATTCAATTTAACCAACCAAACAATAAGATAAGTACCTTAGTCAATTAGGTTGTGGGAATTTTCATCTTCGCTATGTAGTTCATTGTGTCAGTTAACTGAAACCCTTGTTCTATTTTTTTTTTTAGGTACTATTATTCCCAAAATTGTACTTATTGGGATCCTTTGGTGGAAGTAGTGGCTATGTAATCTCTTCAGTACTTCGAGTTTTGCATACTGAAATTTGGAAGTAAAATTAAATAACCATGTCTTGATAAAAATTTCTCAAACAGATAGTTTATTCATCTTTGGTTTATAATGCGAATAGTTAGTGTTCTGTTGTAACCATATTCTGAATGATGCTTCTCAGCCCAATCAGCTCAACTTTAGGATTTTTTTTAATTATATTGTTTATTGTGCAACTGTGGTTTAAATGTGGCGATTTATCATGCATTCTGATGTAATTAAGCCCCGCAATTCTTTCTTTGGTTTTTGTTTTGAATTCTTTTAGAAACTTGCTATAATTAGTGCCTATGAGAGAAACCATTGTTTTGGGTACTTCTGATTTTTGGATCTATTATGTTGATTCAATTTGTCTTTAAAATGTTGTTGATCATTGTGTCTACCATGCACTGTATTATCTGTTAATGGTGCACCTGGGCTGCACTTTTATTATGTACTCAATGAAGTTTCAGAATTGTGATGTGTGGGGACTGGCCTTTATTCGGTTTTTATTTTATTTTATTTTTTTTATATTTTTATATTTTTTTTATTTTTATGTCTATGCCTATCGTTTGGATGATAGACCCAGTTGATTCAGAGTTAATCATTCTCCTTGAGAACATGGTTTGGTACATTTGACTAACAATTACATGTTGAATGCGTTAGCTTTTGGTCACTAGTGGTTCTTACTAAAGCTTTTCTCTACTCCACAGGCTGGTGGAAGAAGCAGATTATAAGTCCACTAAAGAATTGTTTTCCAGTGGAGGCAATGAAAAAAACATTGACAATTTCATTCCGAAATCCGAAAGTGACTTCCTGGAATATGCAGAACTTATTTCACATAAACTTCGTCCATTTGAGGTGTGTTAATTTTTCCTACCTGTTTAACAAACGTTCAAGAATTTCAGGTACATAATTTTTTAAAATTTATTTGCAGAAAAGTTTCCATTATATTGGTCTACTCAAGGCAGTAATGAGACTGTCAATGACTTCGTTGAAAGGAGCAGATGCAAAAGAAGTTGCATCTTCCATTACAGCAATTGCAAATGAGAAGATAAAAGCAGAGAAGGAAGCAAATGCTGGCAAAAAGAAGACAGGTGCGTGTCTTTGCTTATTTCATTCTTTGCTAAGAGTAGAATGTCTCATGCTTCATTTTAGTTTTATTTATGATTTTTCATCCACTTGAAAACCAAATTAATGTCCTATATGTGAAGAAAAGAAAAGGAATAAGGAATTATATTGGGTTTGTGTTGAGAAGCATCAGCCGGAAGCTCTTAGTATTGTGGAACCGAGAAACTAACGTGTTTAAAAAATGCCTTTGCGCGTTTGATTCAGAAAACTTGTTTAGGGTATTGGTCAAAGCAACCCCTGTGCTTTCTGGTTTAGGTGTAGGTGTCACCAATAAGTGAAAGCAATGTGTTAAAAATGCCTTGCAAGTTTGATTCAGAAAACTTGTTTAGGGTATTGGTCAATGCAGCCCCTGTGCTTTCCGTTTCAGGTGTAGGTGTCACCACCAAGTGAAACTAACATGTTAAAAAATGCCTTGCACGTTTGGTTCAGAAGACTTGTTTAGGTTACTGGTCAAAGCAGGCCCTGTGCTTTCCAGTTTAGGTGTAGGTGCCGAAATAGCTATGGTTTATGTAATCCGAGTTGAAGGTATGACAATGCAATCCACTTTGGATCTTTGAGTCTCATACCAATCAATTCCTTTCTTTTCCCATTCTATCCTTTAAAAAATATGTTCAACTGAGAAAAAAATAAAGAAGAAATAGAGGAATTTTGTTAGTGCTATTTTCGATACTTATGTAGAGCAACATAGTTATGGCCTTTATCTTTACCAAGTGGTATTCGTTTTAAGTCTGAAAAGTATCCTGCATCAGAGAGTTAAGGAACCTTGCGAGGGCTTATAAGTTGGGCTACTCCCCCTGTTGCCAATTGGTTTTAGGGTGGAACCCCAACTTCCTTTATGTTATTCAGAGCAGGTTTGTCCGCTTGTGAAGCCCAACAGACACATGCCGCACATCACCCAATCAAAATTGTCCACGGGTTTGGAACAAAAAATTTCCACAGCTGTTAAAAGCAATCTGAAAACCTAATGTTAAAAATTGTCTGCGTTAAAAATTGACCACTTCACCCATTTTGAGAACTTGTAGTCGAGGGTTGCTTCTGTGTTAGGCTTAACTTCCTTCGTAGAGCCTCAATACTTGTTCACTACTCCCAGTTAGAATTATTTTAGTGTGGAACCATGATCTCTTCATCGATAAACATTAAAAAACTTAAATGTTAGAGAGGTGCACAAATATTTGTTGATGATATAGTTTCTCTCGGTGTTTGGTAATTGCTTTCCTTGTTTTCAGGTGCCAAGAAAAAGCAGCTAATTGTTGATAAGGCGGATGATGATATAGCTGTTGAGGGCTATGATCAACTCGATGATTATGATTTTATGTGAGTGTTTTGATGTAGCGAGTTTTTATCAAAAGGCAGTAAAGGAACACGTATTTTCAACATTGAAGTAGGGAGAAAGATTCTGCGGGCACCCCCTCAACAGAGATTGATTGGTACGAGTGTTATGTATTTTGTCGAATAAGAGTTTCAGATATCGTTTATTTTTTCCTCATATGATGGTCAATTTTGTCGGTTACGGATGCTACATGCTCTGCATTTTGCTGCGCATACTTGAGCTCATGGGAGTCGTAGTTGGCTTGTCAAATTTATGGCTACAGTTGCAAAAGATTTGCCCTTTATTCATCTTGTTCTCCCATTTGTTTCATTCACTTCTCTATATAAAATGCTGGATTTTTATTTCTCGTGTAAAATTCCAAATTCAATGACCCCTCCTCTTGCAATTGGGTCGTTATAGTCACGGGTTGGATGCCATTTTGAAACCCTACTTCATCCCCAGCACCCAAACAATGCCCATTTACACCATGAGCTGCTGCTTACTAGACAAGGGAAACATTGCCCTTTCAAGTTCAGATGGCGATCCATCATAATATCTTGCCCACCTGAGACAGTTGTTTGTCGCCGTGATCTACTGAGCTATCATGCATTTATGGTGAGTCTGTTATAGAGAAAGACTTATACGGCACGAGTATTAGACCTGTCAATGGATCAGATTTTGAACCGGATCCAATCCGAATCAAATGAAATTAAAAGGACATGGATCGATACTTATTTTTATTATCTGAATTAGTTTGAATCTGATTTTAAATGGATGTGGATATGGGTTAAGGTTGATACGATTCGATCCAACCTGTTAACATGTCTAATGAGTACACTTCCAAGGTGGTGTTAGGTGCCAATAAAATAAAGACGTGTAAGTTTTTTTGGCCAAATTTCATTGTTTCATTAGCGCAGAACATCATGTGGCGATGTGTACTTGTTCCCTAAAAGTTGTTCTCTGTCAGAAGGTCGGCCTTGCGTGATTATGCTAAAGCTACACCTGTCTTGCTTGCCTTCCCATTGGGTATCTGAGTTGTAGCATGTCATTCCAGCACATAGGAATGCGTATTCCTGCTATCGATTGATCTCCCAAAAGAGGGGTTTCTTTCTTATGTTACTATCGTCGTTGTGGAAAGAGAGGAATAATCCCTCTTATGACAAAGAGGGGAATAATCTCTTATGGCTTGGGGATTACGGTGAAACGAGCCTTGCTCTCCTGCGCATTATTCCACATAAAAAAACAAAAAACGACAGTTCCGTTCACCCGTGAAATGCGCGGGAGAGAATTTCTGAAAATTTCCTCTTAAGTAAGTATTCCGTCTTATCATCCATGAAACTTTTGTCAAAGATTCCAAGATTCTGTCCGACTGCTACTCTCATTGATGTGTTAGAAAAAGCGGTCTCAATCTCATGCCGTAGAGGGTGGTTTAGAAAAAGTGCTCATGCCGTAGAGGGTGGTTTAGAAAAAGTGCTCATGTCGTAGAGGATGGTTTAGAAAAAGTGAGGCTCTCTAGTGTATATAGCTAGCACTACTCTGGATGGTTCATTGCTCGTACACATCACCTACTTCATACACTAAAACTTCATGGAGAGAAGCATGAGAGTTGTTTTACTACTAATCAGGGTTCTTGCTATTGCAACCATTACTTTCAGTATTGGTTTATGCAATGGAATACCCGGTTGGCCTCCGCTTTGCAAAGAAAGCGAAAGACAAGCACTTCTGATGTTCAAGCAAGATCTCGAGGACCCTGCCAATCGACTTTCTTCGTGGGTTGCAGAAGAAGGTTCAGACTGTTGCAGTTGGACAGGAGTTGTCTGTGATCACATAACTGGCCACATTCACGAGCTGCACCTTAATAGTTCCGACTCTGATTGGGATTTCAACCGTTCCTTCGGTGGTAAGATAAATTCTTCTTTGCTCGGTTTAAAGCATCTCAACTACTTGGACTTGAGTAACAATTATTTCAGTACAACACAAATTCCTAGTTTCTTTGGTTCTATGACAAGTTTAACACACCTTAATCTTGGAGACTCATCGTTTGATGGAGTAATTCCTCATCAACTAGGAAATCTCTCCAGTCTATGCTATCTCAATCTCAGTAGTTACAGTCTGAAGGTTGAGAACCTTAAGTGGATTTCTGGTCTTTCTCTGCTAAAACAGTTGGACTTGAGTTCTGTAAATCTTAGCAAAGCATCTGACTGGTTGCAAGTTACAAACATGCTTCCTTGTTTGGTAGAGTTAATTATGTCCGATTGTGTACTTCATCATACTCCCCCTCTACCCACCATAAATTTTACTTCCCTGGTCGTCCTTGACCTTTCTTACAACAGTTTTAATTCTTTGATGCCGAGATGGGTTTTCAATATTAAAAATCTAGTTTCTCTTCGTCTCACTGGTTGTGGTTTCCAAGGTCCAATTCCTGGTATTTCACAGAATATCACATATTTGAGGGAAATTGATTTGTCATTCAATTCTATTAATCTTGATCCGGATCCCAAATGGTTGTTTAACCAAAAAATCCTTGAATTGAATCTAGAAGCCAATCAACTTTCAGGCCAACTTCCAAGCAGTATTCAAAATATGACTTGTCTTAAAGTTCTTAATCTCAGGGAGAACGACTTCAATTCTACCATATCTGAATGGTTGTATAGCTTGAACAATCTCGAGTCCTTACTTCTTTCTCACAATGCCTTACGTGGTGAAATATCGAGTTCCATTGGAAACCTTAAAAGTTTAAGGCACTTTGATCTTTCAAGTAATTCAATATCAGGTTCCATTCCAATGTCCCTAGGAAACCTGTCAAGCTTAGTAGAACTAGACATATCTGGTAATCAGTTTAAAGGAACTTTCATAGAAGTTATTGGGAAACTCAAATTGCTAGCATATCTGGATATATCTTATAATTCGTTTGAGGGTATGGTGTCGGAAGTTTCTTTTAGTAACCTTACAAAATTGAAGCATTTCATTGCAAAAGGAAACTCATTTACTCTGAACACCAGTCGAGATTGGCTTCATCCTTTTCAACTTGAAAGTTTACGATTGGATTCATGGCATCTGGGACCTGAATGGCCAATGTGGCTTCGGACACAAACACAGTTAACGGATCTAAGCTTATCTGGTACAGGAATTTCAAGTACTATTCCAACTTGGTTTTGGAACTTAACATTCCAATTAGGTTATCTAAATCTCTCTCACAATCAATTGTACGGGGAGATTCAAAATATAGTTGTTGCTCCTTATTCAGTAGTTGATCTTGGTTCTAACCAATTCACTGGTGCATTGCCTATTGTTCCCACCTCATTAGCTTGGCTAGATCTTTCCAATTCATCATTTTCTGGATCCGTTTTCCACTTCTTCTGTGATAGGCCGGAAGAACCAAAGCAACTTTCTGTTCTTCATCTCGGGAACAATCTTCTCACTGGAAAAGTACCCGACTGTTGGAGGAGTTGGCAAAACTTGGTAGCCCTAAATTTAGAAAACAATCTTCTCACTGGAAATGTCCCAATGTCTATGAGATACTTGCAACAGTTGGAATCGCTGCACTTGCGCAATAATCACCTGTACGGAGAATTGCCACATTCCCTACAAAACTGTTCCTCGTTGTCAGTTGTTGACCTTGGTGGAAATGGGTTTGTCGGAAGCATACCAATATGGATGGGTAAAAGCCTTTCAAGGTTGAACGTTCTTAACCTTCGTTCGAATGAGTTTGAAGGAGACATTCCTTCTGAAATTTGTTATTTGAAAAGTCTCCAGATATTGGACCTTGCACGTAATAAACTCTCTGGAACGATACCGAGATGCTTCCACAATTTGAGCGCCATGGCTACTTTTTCAGAATCATTTTCGTCAATCACGTTTATGACTGGTACTTCTGTTGAGGCTTCTGTAGTGGTAACGAAAGGGATAGAAGTGGAATATACCGAGATTCTGGGATTCGTAAAAGGCATGGATCTTTCATGCAACTTTATGTATGGAGAGATCCCTGAAGAACTTACCGACCTCCTCGCATTGCAGTCACTCAATTTATCGCATAACCGCTTCACCGGAAGAGTTCCTTCAAAGATTGGTAATATGGCAATGTTAGAATCTCTCGATTTTTCCATGAACCAACTTGATGGTGAAATTCCTCCAAGCATGACGAATTTGACATTTCTGAGTCACTTAAACTTGTCCTACAACAATTTGACGGGACGAATTCCGGAAAGCACTCAGCTGCAGAGCCTTGATCAGTCTAGCTTCGTTGGCAACGAACTATGCGGAGCTCCACTCAACAAGAATTGCAGCGCAAATGGGGTGATACCGCCACCAACAGTTGAGCAAGACGGAGGAGGAGGATACCGTTTACTCGAAGACGAGTGGTTCTACGTGAATTTGGCAGTTGGATTCTTCACGGGGTTTTGGATTGTGCTTGGTTCTTTGCTGGTAAACATGCCATGGAGCATTCTTCTTTCACAGTTGCAGAATAGGATGGTGCTTAAAATGTATCATGTAATTGTTAAATATGTTTAGGTCTATATGACGAATATGCCAGTATGGTTGTGTTGTATGATTTTGTCAAATTTCATCCTCTTGTTTCATTGTATTTTTCTTCTTTTCTTGGCATTATGAGGGGTAAGGTTTATGTCCTCCCTGACTAGGTGTAACTTTTTTTTTCGTTATCAATAAAATATCCCTCGTATCATCAAGGTTTTCTTAAAAAAAAAAAAAAAAAATTATCCCATATAAAATTAAAAGACTTGTTTTCTGAACAAGTAACTTTTCATTCAGCAGAAGTAAATTGAATGACAGTAACTCGTATCCTCGATCTTTCTTTTGTTCTCTCTCCTCTCTCCCCTTCTCCTTCGCAGCACTACTACTCTCTCGTCTTCGTACTAATTCACGTAACACCTCTCTCTCTTCTTCGTACTAATACAAGAAGAAGGGTGGCTGAAGGTCAATTTTGATGGAGGTTTCCAAGATGTTAAGGAGCATTTGGTATGCTCCTAAGACAATGCAATGGGGGTTCTCTTGCTGCTGCAACAGGCGCTGTCACACGAGTTGCTTCCCGAACTCGTAGCTTTGGCTGCTAGGAGGGGGCAACCCCAGCTTCTTCGCGAGGGTACTTCTTGGTGCAGATTAAGAGTTCCCAGATATCGTTCCATGACAATTTTAAACACTCGATTAAATTGCTTCCATGGCAGTCATCTCGGCTAGAAAGGTTTCTCTTTTAAAATGTAAGACTTCTCAGCTGTCGAAGAAGTTCTACAATGAAATTGATTCAACATCTACTACTAGAAAGAAGCTGAGGTTCGATTTACATGGCGAGTCAACAACTGGCTTCATCTGCACAGTATACACCAAAAACTGAACCCTTGCGAGACAGCTCCATTTCAAGAAGAATTCAGCTCTTGCCGAAAAACCATATGCACAAAAAGAATCCATCGATTTCAGATGGTGGTGAACTTACACTCTGGTCGGTCATCAGCTTCAATTCGATCTTGTTGGCAAAGTGCATACTCTGGTCGGTCATCAGCTTCAACTTTCGGTCAGGAGTTGCAAAATTAAGGTAAAGTCCTAACCTGCGAGATTCAATCAAATCTAGTTAACAAAAGAAAATGACCATTAAATTCAATTGCCGCCCCAAGAGTGCAAATTTCACTTAAGAACGAGCCACAATGTTTTACACAAACAGAATGAAAAGCTTTTTACACACGTTTAAGTGGTCACACAACTGATAACTACCGATAATCAAAATAGATACGATGGTAGATACTACCCTTTCTGGAAAGAAAAACAAAATTCCGATCAGTTTTACCAAACTGAACAGAAAAAAATTAATAAATGCTACCCCTTGGATAAGTAACCAAATTCTAGTTGTCTTTACTGAAATGAAACAGAGAAAAGCAATCGAGACTCAATTCAAGGCTTTAGGAAAGGTAGTTTGTAGGCAGTTTTGGGGATCAGTTAGATGGAGCGTAACAGAACTTTGAGAACTAAAATGGGGTTGGGATGGATTTACTTTGGACAGTCAGATTCTCGTTAGTTCGTTGAGGCTCCAGTTACGAATACAATGTCATCAATTATGTTGGACTGGGTTGCTGTGCTGAAGTGACTTGTGTTAGTTCATTTTAATTCTGATTGATATGTTCTTTCTTGTAAGTTGAATGTGGAGTTATTCCTGTGCTTCTGATTTGAATCGAAAATTTAGGATCTAAGAAAGTACCTGATTATGAAAGCAAAGTAGGAAGGCAATCTGCTTAAAGATGGACTAACTCCACGGTTGTGACAAAGAAACATTTGGAGTGGATGCGTTTAGTCCTTGTTCGTAATGTATAGCAGCTTTCAGCACATTGTAATGTTCAGTAACGATACCGTACAGAGCTTGTGTGTATACCTCCCTCGCCTGCAACATAGAACAGCCAGAATACTTAGAAACAAGATAAAAGAAAAACAATGAAGTTAAAAAAAAAAAAAAAACATTTAGAGTAGATGTCAATTTTGCACCCTGAACTTTGACTGATGTGGCACTTTGGTCCCTCAACTTCAAAACGTTTGGTCCCCATAGTATGCGTCTCAGTTAAGCCCGTTTCGAAAGTTTTGAAGTCCAGCAACCAGAGTCAACAAAACTCAAAATTCAGGGGATAAGGGTGAAATTTACTCTTAACAATTAGAAATCAATGGAAATGACTTTCCCAGTCCTTGAACATTAGCTTTCAAAACTTTTTCTCGTATGAATGAACATTATATATCTATATAGTATACCCCTACACTAAACTACTTTTGCATACAGTTTCACATAATTGTTGACCAAGGAAAAGACTGTATTAGTTAAATGCCAATGTTCATCACCACTCAATAGGTGTACCTAGTTCTTCCACATGATTCAGCAGTTTATCAAACGGTATCATGACATGATTTAAAATGCAATGCTAAGTCTCAGATCCAGAACATAATTACACATGAGCTTTCATTGCAGAATAATGTAAAGATCCGAAAGAATACAACAGGAACCGTCCAAATCAATCAGGAAGTTGAAAGACATTGTTTAGAGAACCAACCTCTTCAGAATTTTGACAGGAAGCAGTAATATCAGAGAAGGTGATTTCTGGTGCAACCGATAATCCAGTACCATGGAAGGAGATCATTCTCCTTTCTCCAATTTCTTTTTCTACCTGGAAAACAATTGTGTCACTAATGCGGAAAAGTAGCACTACAGTAACCACCAAAACAGAGCTGACGAACCTGGGGTGGAGGGGGCATGATGTTGTGACACAACAATGCTAAGGGATATATATGCCCTGGCGCAGCAGAATGTTCACCAAGCCTTCTTAGATTGTCCAGTGAAGCAGCATCAAAAGGTGCCTGACCAACTTATATCAGTATGAAGTTTGAATCATGAAGACAACACTTACACTTATGTCTACGTGTTCGCATGTATGTTAGACTTGTTAGTATGAAGTCATTGCACCACCAACTCGAAATCCTTGTCAAGATAGGTGGATGCTTATCTATATTGGTAAATTCTTGGTTATAGTGGAACACTATGTCAACGTGATCTCAAATTGTAGCCAATCTTCGTTTTATGGAAGCCCAACTCCTCAATTAGAATACAACCAAGTTGAGGTCAAATTTAGTAAATGCTTAAAACAGTAATTTATTTCAACAGACACAAAACAGAATATATTTAGAAATCATCCTCAATCTATTTATGATTTCCTCTAGAGCTATTGAGTCCCTATTCTATCCATGATGAACCAAAGAACTCCTTTGATTTTACACCTACGCTGTCAGGTTTGCTTGACCTAAATCCACAAGTACAACTAGAACATATAGATGCAACTTTAAGACCCCTTATGTGGCAACCCTAGAGAGACAATTGCAAGATAAAAATCATCATCAGAACATTGAATCTCCTATACAGATCAAAACATTTAACAAAAAGAAAGCTCGAAAAATAAAAAATATTAAACATCGACAATGAAAATACATGATTTCCTTCTCAATCTTCTCATACACGATGAAGTTGAAAGAGCTTACTGGGTACCATTCTCCTGTTGCAGGATCTGGCCGGTCCCTGCCACCACTAGGTGCAATCCATACAATCTGTGACCCGCCCCTATAAAAACATGTTAAATTAGAAGGCTGTATTAAGAAAACAGAGGTAAACAAATTCACCACATTAAAAGAGTAAGTTTTTTAAGAAAAGAAAATTGTTAAATTTTAATGCCCTTCTTGATCTAGCTTTTCGATGGATTATGATGTTATGCAAACAGCTTGGATGATGATATGTGAGTAAACGGAAACAATAAACTAAACACCGCCTCACATAATCACAAGAAAAATTGTTATCGAGATGGCTAACTTTTCCTACGTCCCTGTGTGATCTGTCTTGAGAGAATCACTTGCACTATCAAGAAGAATAATTTATTACAAAAAATTCTGAAATTCCTATGCTAATCCCCAAGCCCTAGCTTTCGTTCTCTCTATCACTCTCTTTAGTTCTCTACCCCTTGTGTGCTCGCTATATTTTAAGAACTCTTATCAAGACTATTTACAGAGAATAGGTTGTGGGTTAGAAGAAACCTAATCTGAAATCACTTCGGATAGAGAAGAAAAACTGATTTTCTCATTCTAGTAGGAATCTAGCATGCACTGATTTTCTAATTCTAGTAGGAATCTAGCATGTGTCCTAGAAAAAAAAAATACAAGAACAAATAGAGATAAAGAAACTCAACTTGACCTTTTTTTCTTAAAGAGACACAAATTTTATTGCAGAAAACTACATAAAGAGTGGACAGTCCACTAATATTGTGATTAAATGCATATTATTCCTTTACCAGTAATTGAAATTAGAGAGATCATCCCCCACCCTGATTAGCAAACCTACCACCAGCGAAGACCTAAAGGTAAGCATTTGTTACAATGTTGAACCTTCAGGCCTAATTTGGTCTCGAGGACTAGTTTGGATTGGAAAACTCGCTAGGTTCATGAATGTTGAATAAAGAAATAGGTGACGACTTGCATATTGTACAAGTTGAAAGGTACAAGATGGATTAGTAAAGAAGTAAACTTATCCCTTCAAATCCCCACATAAAGGGTAGAATTGGGAATGAGAAGTTTCCTTCATAACTAATGCGACTTCTACCTTCAATTTCGACAAGCTTTACAAGTTGGCATCCATTTCTTCCTTCAACATACATGGAATCTAGTGAGATTTCCAATCCTAGGCACAAACGAGCCCTTGCTCTCTCAGTCTAGCACCTAAAACGAATTGTTTTTCAGTTTTAACAGTATCCTCAACTCAAAGTATGACAAGTACTCCATTTTGAGTTGACATACTAGTATAAAAATCCGAGTAGGTGTTGATTAAGTACTAGAAGGATGAATGAAATAAGAAAAAGAGGAGCACTTCCTTGAGTTGCTACGCATTTTTTATGCAACAAGTAAAATCAAATTTCCATGTCCATTAGCACAAGAAAGATGAATGGAGAAAAAAGGGTGAGTGCTTCCTTGACTTGTTAACTTGATATGCATTTTTGTACGCTAACAAGGAAAATCAGCTTAGCTCCTTTATCACCAGTTTGTTCCTAGCTATCACAACAAGAAGATTTACTTCAAACAAATTGGTTAGTTCTGAGATGTGTAGTGCTTAATAGGGTTCAATGAGACAAGAAATGAGCAAGATGTAAGAGCAAATACAACAACACCAACAAAGCCTTATCCCACTAATAGTGGTCGGCTGTAAGAATCCTAGAACACCATTGTGCTCGGTTTTGCACCAAATCTTCCAAAAGGTAAGAGCAAATAAAACAGAGAAAATATATGAAAGAGGGAGAGATAAAGATTGTCCAAGAACACAAAAACAATGCAAAAAATAAAAAGGAAAAAAATCTTTCTGCACAGGACCTGACATGGTAGTAACACCGTCGGACCTTGATAAGCAGAAATAAGAAGAGCCGCCAATAAAATCAAACCAACTTTGACAACGCATAGACAAACAAAATAATTGAGGTACCTCAATAGCACTGCCATTTCCTTCAAACTCCGTGTGTTTGCTTTTCTTTTCATATCAGCAAGCTCAGGAACATCATTCATGTGCTTTTTGGAGTATACACATATCAGATTCCTGTAAGAATATTAAAACAACAAATGATGAGAATTTCATCATTTAACTAATCAAAGCACAGAGGTGCATACTAATTGCATAACATTATCCCAGAATTCACAAGTACCTCCCCATGCTGAAAGGCTTACAAAGAGGATCTGTCAAAACCCTATCTCCTGCTATGTAGGTCTGCAGTACAAAACTACAAAGTCTAAAATTTGGTTATGCAAATAGGTGTAAGTGCACAAAATAGCATATGCATCCAATGTACACTTAGAATGAAGACAGAACATTGCAATTCACCATTTTCTCAGCGAGATGTGGGTTTGTTGATTCAAGCAACAAGGCAATGACAGCTGGATCTGCTTCAGTTTGGTGGTTTGATATCAAAAAGATGTTGTGACCCTGCATGCATAATCCAATTGCATTACATCACGAGTCACGTCCATGTGTAAACTAATCAAGATGATATGGCATCTGCATAGTGCATACCACAGTACCAATAAAATCATACCACGAAAAGAATTGAGACAACTACTGGTCAACTATAAATGTGATATACAGCACCAATACAAAGTTATTGCATTGTATTGCATTCTACTGAAAAACAGTTACTATTTTGATAGCCCATGCAAGAAACTGACTGGTAGGAACCCTTCAGACTATCACTCCTTATCAGTTCTCTGACATTGTTTTCTAAATTACTTAAACATATATATGTCCAAACCTAAACTTGAACTGCCAAACATGCATTTACATCACCTTTATATCGGAGGCCACTATATAACTTTGTAAGTTGTAACAACAAAACAAGGAGGAAGTTTAGTCTAACTTTGCTTCTAGAAAGTAAGTGTTTCATTCAGCTATGTATAGTTGTTAACCCCACAAAGAAAATAAGTTGAATACTGAGAATACGCACCTGCTGAAGCTTCTCTTCAATTTCATAGAAAATGGAATGGTTGCCAACATATGAGTTTCTGCACAAATAAGCATCAGAATTTAGGATTAGAACTCATATTCACGTGAATATAAGAAAGTAAGAACTAGCACACATGAAAGAAAATGTGATTTGCCAGCATTTTTTTTGTTTCTTCGTGTGAGTATTCTCTGTTAACAAGTTTTTGAAAAATCTTTTTTCTAATAATTGGACACACATGGTAACACTGCATTACTCTAGTCCATAATAATACTGTAGTGTAGATTTATTTCAAAATTCAGTCAAGAATTCAGGAAGAAAACTACAAAATGAATGGTTATAAATTCCATTTTATATTTACTTCATTAAACAAGTCAGAAAAGGGCAAAGAAATGAAGACGCATCTAAATTAAATTGATCTTTACATTTTTGTATCGATGATTAAAAATCAGAATATTTAAAATTCCCAAGACAACTATTCTATAAAAGAAATTCTCTTATAAATCAAAATAAATGATTTTAATCTCATGCTGAATGATCCAATGAAAGCACGTCAGATGGACAAATCACCCATGACCCTGTCAGTTTTAAGGCTCCAATGAACTTCATGAATTAATGCATAGTACATACATTCATTTTTAGGAAAACTAATGAAAAGGGCTTAAAAACTTTGAGTTTTAACGATAAGGACAAAATAAAGGGTAAATTGAATAGTAGCAGGTTTGACTTTTTAATGTAAAAATGTGGTTTTTCGTTAAAGTGAACAGTACCTTGGGCTTTTTGTTAAAACTCCCTTCATTTTTAGCAAAAATAGACAACAAGAATAAATGCATCATCTTTCAGTTTATATACATCAAAGTAGCTGATGAAGATGGTAAAAAGGATAGAAGTTGTCAAGATACCTGAAATCAACTAAAGGACGAATATAGTTTTGACCAAACATGTAGTAATCAAAAGGCTCTCGCATTGCCTTGTGATATGGTGAGAAGATAAATGGATCCTGAAAAATTATTGATCTATCACATAGACAAAAAAATAAAAAAAATAAAACAAGTATACAAGAAAACAAACGATAATTTGGTTTCCTAGTGTTACACACATCAGCAACTAAGGCAACTGTATGATAACGCATGTAAAACCCAGTATTACCTCTATATCCAAGAATACACGATCCAACACAGCAGTCATATTTGACAACACAATCTCATCTGCCTTGGGATTTCCGCTTTGAAGAATCTGAATATTGATAGCATAGGATTATGAAAAAAAGAAAACGAGTTTCTTATCACTTAGATTTAATTACTTCCAGGACATCTAACACATACAAGCCATCCATATACGATCTAATAATTGAACAAGAAGTCCTCAAACCTCTATACGGAATATCAAATCCAGATATTAAAAAACACTAGAAAATCAAAGCCGATTGGCATGTACTTGAATCTAACAATTAAAGCAGGCTGTGATCTCACTCTCCTGAAGCTACCCATATAATTACAGCCACACGTTACTGACAGATTATTGACATTTAAGGAACACATTATTTCATGTCCGCTAATTAAGGAAAAAAAGGCTAAACTTGGCATCTACGTGTGTATATATATATATAGACCCACACACACACATACACATACACACACACACACACACACACACACACACACACTAGTATATAGAGATATATATATATATATATATATGTATGTATATATATATATATATGTATGTATATATATATATGTATGTATATATAAAGTCCACTTTAGTCAAGAAGAATCCATACACAATGAGTTAACCAGTGAAGCATAACAAAGATAAGCTTCAAACTTAAGAAAGTTTACAGTGATTATTATGGAAGCTTGTAATAAAATAACCATGAAACAAGTTCTAGATCCATACACAATGGCCACATTGTGGCTATTTGATCGTGTAAGCACAACATGTAAATTGTTCGGATTTCTGATAAAAAATGTCACATTTTCTTTTTGACCTTAAACAACTAAGGCACATTAATCGCGTGCTAGCTTGTGATTGACTTTTTGTTATTCTTTTAGTTACTCACAATTTGTAAGTACCATGGTCACATTAAGTAGTCGTAACTAAAGATTCGATCCTACTCAATTAGTATCAATATTTCTAGTAAAAATGTAGGCCTTGAACCACAAAATGTCTATCTCAAAGAATTCTAATTCCTACTCATCAGCAAAGCCAAGCATAGGATATATGTAATTAACAATATATTTAGCAACTTGAAAGATATTCCTAGTTCATAAGGAAAAAGAAGTTTAAAATTGTATGAATTTATGAAATTTTATTGCCAGTTTTGTCGTCTCTAAATAATATGGCTACAGCAGTATATACTAAAATCTCTTCTATTTTGAGAAGAAAATACTAAAGCTTCTTCGTTTGGCAATTTTGAATGCCAAAACCGTTGAAATAAATTAAATTTACAGATGCACGCATCTGTACACAAATTGCTTTCAGATGAGACTCGAACCAAAACGTTTACGGATATCAAGTAAATTCAAAATAAAATATCAGAAGCAGATCTAACTATGTACAGTAAAATACAAGATTAAGAATTTTACAGCATTTTTATAATTCTGATATAATTCTTCCATTCCTGAAGCAACAGTTGAGGGAAGCCTGCCAGCTTCTGTTTCCTTCCTTATTGCAGACAGCAGCTCTACAGATGAACATTTCAAACAAGTCAAGAAAACTAGCATCAATAAACAGGAGAACATTAATAAAGTAAAGAAAAGCTGCTTAGAAAGGAGATTTTTTTTTTTCATTAAGAAAGCTGCAGTTAATGACAAACTAGCTCTAGGTCTAGTGGCAATTTCTTTCCAGTGTTGACAAAGATTTTCAAGTTTATGTTCAATGGAAACATAAAACAATATAGATGAATTATTTAACTACAATACAAGGATACAAGTAAGAAAAACAAAAATATAACCTTCAAGGAACCTGAATAAGAAGACACAGAACATTTGAATTACATATCAGAGCATGCAATCAATGACATCGGAGGTTATGCTTACAAAACGGTTAGTAAAAATAATGAGGGGAGTGGAAGAAAGAAAAAGAGAGAAAATGAGTCAGTTGGGACCATAGTCCCAGTGATACTGCACTGTAAATTTGAGGACATTCTTAGGCTATTAGGAGTTAGACTATATCCTGATGGTCGCACTAATAGGAAGGACTCAAAGACTATCCAACCACAGGGTTCAGATGTCCAACAAGCCAATCAAATAGCTATGAATTTGAACAAGATTTGAAGCTTGCATATACTACAAACCTCTGCTCCAAATATTTGAAGCAAGAAGCCCAACTTTTGGCGACCATAATTATAAGGGTTATTATGAGCAATGGTCCCTGAACTTGTCCATAGTTACAATTTAGTCCTCCAACCCTTTTTTAGTTCATGTGGTCCTTCAACTTGACCACCTCTTGCAACACTGGTCCTATCCGTCACCATGTACCATATTCTGTCTATTTAATCTATGTTTTGTCAAATAGTATCTGTCTTTCCTTTTGTTTGTTGTTTCTCTTTTGGTTTGCATGGTGGGGAATAAATATAGGAATTTTACGATGGGTGTGAACAACAATAAGGTAGGGCCACTAGACAGGTCTTTCAGTGAAATCCGTCCTAAACCAAGCAAAAAGTGCTCATAATGAGAAAGCCAACCATATGATGCATACCCTGCAAAAATTGTACCTACATGAAACGCAATCCCATGATGAGAAAGCCAACCATATGATGCATCCATGTTCAGTTTCAAGTCCTTTTTGCACGATTCTTGAATCATTCGAAATTTATATTGTTACTGTACCCATTTCGTTATGGTAGCATGGATTGATGGGTATCCACCTACCATGGACTTGGAACGGATGAAGCTGTTGAGTAAGTAGATCTTATCATGATAACTAGTCTAAAAAAAATCTGGCTTCCACAGGCACATACTTGAAACAACGGATTTGATGTGTACAATCTATAAAAAAGATACAGAAAGGGTGAATAACACAAAAACAAGGAGCAATAACCATTGAACAACTTCGACGTGTTGACAACTCATACCTAATGAAACCAATACTTTTTAATAAATTTGTATAAGGAAATAAGGTATTCAAAGTATGATGTACTTTTAGGTTCATAATCAGAGTCTATTGACTTGTCATAACTTTCACTGTTCTTCATTTGTTCTCTGTTTTGTTTGTTCTTTGAATACACTAGGTAGGTTGCTTTTCGAAAATGGACAATTTTGTTAATGATTTTTTACTCATTTCAAAATACAGCGGTTTTCCTTAAAACATAATATCTTTAGAGAAGGCTTAAAAACATAATTCAAAATGTACTTTATATGCGTATACATTTGGGGAAAGAATTACTCAGAAGTTATAACCTTAAAGTAACAACTATATCCCATAAAATACCTTCCATCCTTGTCCTTATTCTCTATCTTGTCCGATCTTGTGATCATTTTGGTCTACAGCACCATACATAACTACAACCACTAATATATACAGATACAAGTCTCATAACCAACCCCTGGCTACAGTGTCATGCCCTAGTACATAGTGCTACAATTACAGACTGTACATCCTTATGAAAGAATACATGCCCAACAAGAATCGGTTTCCTTTACATAAATAGGAACTTCAACCTGAACTTTTTTGTCAACATTTCCTTCAAATTGAAAACAAGTTATCATGACATTCCACTCATTTAACGATAGGATTGGTTTCAAAGAAATCAATGGATATTTGAAAATACTAGGGGGCTTCTGTATCGACCATTTCACTAGATTGGAAGGCTGCAGTGTCAATCAAATTTGAAACTTTCATCACTTCCAAGTTTAGAGAAGAAAATTCTTTTGACAAATAACTGAAATACTCCTCTCTTTCTAGCAAATTTAAAAGGAAAATCAAGAAAGGCAACATTTCAACTCCAAGAAAAAAAAAAGTATGAGCATTCACTTTCTTGCATTTTCTGAGGAGCCAAACAGACAAAATGCGAAGAGCTCTCACCATAGAAATTTAAGTCGGCCACGAAAATAAAATTGAGGACCAATTTCAATTCAAGAAAGGCAAAATTTCAATTCAAGAAAAAAACTATTAGCTTTCTTGCATTTTCTGAGGAACCAAACAGAGAAAATGGCGAAGAGCTCACACCTTGTTCAGTGGTCGCGTTGAGAAAGGTGCGAGAATGATTAGTCTCCCTCTTCTCTGCACACTGAATGGGCGACAAAGAAGCCGACTCCGTGTCCTTCACCAGCTCCGCCATGGCAGTCACCTTCAAGGTGGAAAACAAGCAAGGACAGGCGGAGCTCCGCCACCTCAAAGAGACCAAGCACAGCCGAGAAGAAGACGACGGTGACGAAGAGTAAGCAGCGGAGGCGGAGGAGGAAAGAGACGACGGCGAAATCCTAGGCGTGAGGAATGCGGTGGATGGCGTCGCAGAGAGAGTAAACATAGTGAGAGAGAGAGAGAGAGAGAGAGAAGCGGAGGATGGATAGATCGATCGATCTGTGAGTTTTGGTTTTCTGCAGAGTGGGGGAGTGGACGGTGGAGGCAAGGTTATGATCACGTGCATTCCAACGCCAATAGTGGGAGAATGGTGACGGCGGTTTTGGATTGGGGGGAAGAGAGTGACACCAGCGGAAGCTATCTCGACACGTGGCTTTTCTCGCAGGGTGGATTTAGGGGAGGCAACCCGAAAGTGGCTGTGGTGTCGTTTGCTTGTTGTTACTGTTTTGTAAATTGATTTATTTAACTACTAACCAGTCATATGCCCGCACGTCACTAATTTTCTAACGTTTTGGATTAATATTTTTAATTTTTACTGGTTAGACATTGGACAATTTATAAATTTGGTCTACGCATTACTCATACTAGTCGATCATATTGAAAAAATAATAATAAACATTCAGTTTCAGGAATGAATTTCAGGAAAAAGTAGAATTACGTCGGTTTTCCTGCAACAAAGAGATGAATAGACACATTGTTAGCTAAGAATTATTCGATGTCTGAGTTAAAATTATTGAATCGGTGAGAATCTCATAGCTTAAAGCTTCTTGGTAAATAAACATGTTTATCTCACGATGCTCTTTCGAATAATTATTGTAGTTATAATGAAATTCGATTCTTTTAGCGTAACATAATACCATACCCACCTTAATGAGATATACCCCAGTCTTACCAGATAGTTACACAATACCCAATATTACCAGATTGACTCGGCACAGCCCCAACAATTAGGCCTCTTTCAGCATGGAGATTAGGAATAGATGCTTCACACTCCAATCGGCCCATCAAGTTTATTTTATTTTTTTATCTTTGAGAAGCCAAATATTAGTACATTTTTTTCTTGTAAAAATTTATTGCTAAACCGATAAACCTCAAACTTCATGCTTAAAAATGACTTTGCCCATGCAAACTATGAGTTTATTTCCTCCATGATTTTTCAGAGCTTATAATATGTAGCAATTCAACCACTTGCAAATATTATTGGTAGGAAAGAGCAATTTTGAAGAATTGCAGGTGTATAGTAATCTAATCATTTCCAAATACCATTCTTGAAAAATAAATGTATTTTTTATGTTCTACGTGCACTACCAAGTAATTAGCCAAACGTAGTTCGCGCCTTTGAATGTTGGGAAAAGAAAATTTGATTTGTGCTAATGGTTCATTGGTGGTTTTGAAGCCACACTTTTAGTAAGTTTTCCCTCTAAGGATGGCAAAAAAACTCCACGGGATTGGGTATCTGCGAATACCCGACCCTAGTAGGGGGCTTAGAGAGGACAATAAACAATTATGGGGCAGATTTGGGGATTGTTTTAAAAGGATTTGGATCCTCTCATAAGCTTAGGAGGCTGAGCCTTCTGAGCAAATCACATGGGCTATTAGATTTTGATCCAACGGTTACAAACAAGAACCCTTCTAAAAGTTATAATAATTGTAGCCGTTGGATTTTGATCCAACAGCCTGTGTAATTTGCTCAGGAGGTTCAACCTCCTAAGTTTAGGAGAGGATCCAAATCCGTTTTAAAAACCCGAGGCAAATATAGAGCAATGATGGTAATTGCCTTCCCCTGACTTGATGCTTGCCCGATTATAACGTATATTAAATTATTAATACAATTCTTATCAATTATGTTTGTAAGTCCTCTTTATTGGTTGTGCAATGTCTCATATCTCTATTAATTAATAAAACCTTCTTTGTCAACCAAAAAATGATGAAAAGACTACTTAGTCTTCAATCACACAAAAAAACTGATGGGCAATAGTGTAATTTCACAGGTCCAAATTTTACTGTTTTTTATTGAATTCTCACTTACAAGTGATGTTAAAATACCTCCAATATTAAAAAAAATGACCAAAAAACAAAATCCTCCCACTCCCCCCACATTCTCTCTCTTCTTCTCTCCTTCTCATTTTCTAAAAAAATGTGTTCATATACACAAAGTGTGTAGCCAAATACTAGTTTTCTTGTTATTGCAATTGTATGGATTTTTTTTAAAGTTACTTACTTTGTTATTAGCTTTTTGGGTTTACAAATTTATGCTAGTTGATTATTGATTAATTTGTGTTGCATAATCCAAATTTAGAGATAATTTTTCCATGATAGGCGGGTTGGTGGATGTAGGAATCGAGTTGTGTTGGCCGACACCCGGAAGGTGATGAAGTCATAAAGTGTAGTGAGGGTGAAAATGTGAATAAATTTAAACCTAAAAGTGCCTAAATGTAAGAGTGCTATTGTGAGTAAGAATGAACTCATTTCACATGTGATGTCAGAACTTAAGTACAATAAAATTAGAATAAGAATTATACCATCGGAAGTAGTCTCCGATATCAACGTTTGCCAGAAATCCTCGTCAACACGAACGCAACCACTAGAACCTGGAAGGGCAAAAAATAAGGGTGAGTAGGCCTAAAAAGAAAGCTTTGTAAAACCTTTTCGAAAGTATAATAACCGCTCGCTGTAAAACAAGTATAGTTTCCAAAAATAATATATTGCACGTGGTATGAAAATACCTACCATAGCTAGCAATACCTTAAAATGCAATACGTCACAATATCTCATAAATAAAACATAATGTCCAGTAATCCCATAATCTCGCATAACACATATATCATATCGAGTGCTCATTGACATATGCTAACACACGAGTTCATGCAGAGGTATTCTAACATGGACAGAATTGGGTGTAATAATGATTTACGCTATAGTACTATAATCACATGAAGACTGGAGATATGCGAGTCACATACAATGGATCCAAAGTGAGCGTATGATGCGATATAAACATACACATGAAGCCTGGCTGACACACCCAGATACGGAATGTCCATTAGGACCCTGAATCGAGTTGTGCTGGCCGCCACCTGGAAGGTGACGAAGCCATAAAGTGATGATAAGGGAAAAAATGCGAATAATTTTAAACCTAAAGGTGCCTGATAACAGAGTGCACTGTGCGTGGGTATGAACCCAAATCACACGTGATGTCAAAGCATAGTCAAGTACAGCAATGTAGGTAGAAACTGTACCCACAAAAGTAGCCACCTTAACAGGGACATGCCACGAATCCTCGTCGATAAGGAACTTTGCTACTAGAACTTGGAGGGGCACAAAACAGAAAACGTGAGTGGGTGAAAATAAAGCTTTTCAAAACATCTCATTTATTCAACATTTATAACCCATCTTTGAAAAACCTGTATACTTTCCCAGAAAATAATATATAATCGTATATAAACATATATATATCATCAAAAGCTCAAATCACAATCCTTCAACGCTTTTCAGAAAGAATATGCCATGCCATGCCATATGCCAAAATATAATATGAATGCATCAATATAAATCAGGTGAAATAATAAATCAACTGAAAACCCTGTAGTGGTCCTGTACGGCTGATTCTATAGCTCAATATCCCATCCAGCCGGAGTCACCAACTGTGACCTGTACAACACTACACTGCACATAAGTCGGAACTACCTATAGTAGTCTGTATGACTAAGTTGGTGAAATAATACGCTCTAGTGCTTCTCTCATCAATCATCTGTGCACATAATCTAAGGTCACCCACTAGTCGGAACCCCTCTAATGGTCTGTACGACTGGCATGTCGGAATCACCTTTAGTGGTCTGTACGACATCCACCTACTTGGATCCAAGGCGAGCGTGCGGTGTGGTGAATAATATAAGCACTAATACCAAAGGTGCAGTTTACGAGCTCACAACGCAATCACATCATCATTCATTCATATAAACCATATAAACTCACCTGATACTCACCTGTGCGTCCACGGCACCAATTCACACATATATATGCATCAATTATCAATTCATAACTCAACAATTACATGCATGGCAATTTAAATCATATTTTCATATAAACGCATTTTCTGGGAAAAACAGTAGTATATAGGTAATACGAAAATAAAACTACCCACTCATCTGGGGTCCGCGCTACGACTCCCTAACATCAAAACCAAGACGTCCTGAACGCTCGGCTCCTAAAACAGTTATCAAACCACGTCTCAGAACTCTTATCCATAGAATATGAAATTCACATAACACACATCCACAAGGGCATTCAAGAATAATGCGAGACCCGTTGATCAAAGGTCAACCGTCAACTAAGTTCGACGGTAGAGTCATAACCCCACATAACTCCATCTGAAAGATCCACAACTCAGATTTCCAATCCGTCACTTCCCAAGATACACATTAAGCTTCTAGAACAACATACTAAAATTTCGTTACGATCCGACGGTTGGATCTCCGCCAATTTCCAAAACTGAGTGGCGGTTAACCTTTTATTTTTATGAACTTACAAATCCAATTCGAGACTATCCATACGTAGGATTTCTAATCCGTAAGTTCCTGCATTCTTCAAATATTACATACTACTACGTATCAAAGTTTGGTGACGATCCGACGGTTAGATCGTCAATTCACCTTTTAGCCTAACCATGAATCGTATCGAAATTAAGTCCAAATGATCAACTAACGTTAAACCACTATCATAACTGAACTCAAGACATCAAATATAACTTAAAAATAACATTGGCGGCCCACTGGCCACGTGCCGCCGCACGCGCCGCCGTGGGTGGCGGTCGGCCGCCCCGGCTCGCCGGAAAATCCAACTATTTCCAAAAATTACAAAAATTTATAGAAATGAAGATCTTAATGAGTAGAGCAACTTTCATACCTGTGGCCAAGGCCAATTCGGTCGGCAAGGCCTCCAATTTCAACAAAACCCGTCGGAAACCCTAGGTTTTGGGTGTGCTCAATCCGTCCTCAAATCAACTTCGCCGTCCCAACCATTGCTTAGGCTTTGTTCTAGGCCTCAAGAGGATGCCATGGGTGGTGGCAATTGAAAGAAATTGCTTCGGGATTGGGTGATTCGAAGCCAAGGTAACCGCACCCTCCCTCGCGGGTTCCTCCATTTTCAAGACCAATTCTCTCCAAATTTGAGATGGAATGGATAGAGGGAAGGTCGTGGAGGAGTTCCCAAGTAATTTCTTGCAGCAATTCAACAGAAAAATGAGTGAAAATCGTCGAAATTACACACGGGTGCCGACCGGGTTGAACACGGGTTGCGGTTCTCTCAACCCGTTTCCCCTCTTTTCCTCCGCTTCTCACCCTCTCTCCTTTCCTCCCTTCCCTGTTCCGATTGGTCAGTCTTTCTCTCCTTTCCTCCCGGAGCTCCTGCATCTCTCCATCTGGTTGGGTAGCTTGCCCAACCTCTTCTTCTTCCTCTTCTTTTTCTTTCTTTCCTTTCCATCCGCACCATCCATTTCTTCTTCTTTAAATCTGGGCCATCCAAATAGCACACCAGATTTTATAAAGGAAGAATCCATATTTTCAGAAATTAATAAAATTGATCAAATTTCAAACTTTAATAACTTCTTCGATATAGCTCCAAATCATGAACCACTTGCGCCCGCGCGTCTGTAGTGACGAGTAGTATGAGGATAGGCCAAGAAAGAAATGTTTAGGTGACACGATACCATAAATAATCTCAATCAACACACGTGTCTCGAAAGGAAATTTCGTAAAATCACTTAATAAAATTATAGAAATCAATATTTTCCGGGACGGGCTGTCACAATCTTCCCCCCTTTAAAAATTTCGTCCCCGAAATTTCAAATAACTTGCTAGATGCAAAATACTCAAAAAAAATAAGAAGAGTACCATTATATAAAAAATACTTACACAAGGAAGAGATCAAGTTAGAGCGGTTGCATAAAAGAGAGTGCCATTCCGTCGCGATCGGATTGCAATTATTCCTCTTTCATGCCTCCAAGCTCACACCTTTTTCCTTCCTCATCAGTATAGTAATATAACATCCACAAAATCCGTCAAGTAAGAATACCACTTACCCCGTAATGGCTTAAGAAAAGTTTACGGATATCAAAAACAACTATCAATATAGAAACCTTCAGTTCAGATACTTGCGCCAAACTTAAAATCAAGAGTAGAAATAACTCACTCAACATTTGCAAAATCAGAAATACTCAAATAAATAGAATAATCTCATAGAAGATGCTTACACACAAAAATCAAGATTCAAAATGAAAATGGTCCTTGCCAAACATTTGTCGTGACACGAACTTCGGGAAAGACTGAAATATAACTAATTAGTAACTACTATTAAAGATGAGTCGTCTTGCCCACTAACTTAGAGAACCCAAAATTAAGCCATTGATATTATTGTTTGCGGCCTGAATTGTCGATAGTTCAATGTTGTTTCAATAAGTTAGTAAGAATCATCTTGCTCCTTGAATGCAATTATGTCCAAATCATCCAATTCGTGTCTTGATCACAACATCATAAAATCTTCAAGCGCATCAATCTAACTATTAGGAGTGTTTGATACCCATGAACTCCCCAAATTATCAATTCCTGGAATGACGTCCTGAAAAGATGCGTATAGAAGAACATATATCCTCAAATATTTCCTTCGCGATTATTCACTAGTATCGCTCACCGAATCAAGAATATAACCTCTGAAATCCAAAATTTGAGAATCCAAATCTTTATCAACAACATTCAAGCGACAATTGTAATCTCAACCTTACATGAAGAGTGTCGTCAATATTACTAGGCTTCATACCTTCACCAATACTCAGCTGAAATCCATTCAATTCTCAATACCACATGAAATTCCTTTTTGGTAAGTCCAATAAACTCATGAGGAGATTGTACTTCAAGATTTCTTGTACACATCGATATAAAACTGGCGCACGCCTTCGCCGAGACAATGTATCGAATTACTCATCGATCGAGTGAAAAATCATGTCAAGAAGGTTAAAGCATACTCGAAAATCTGAGAACCCCAAACAAGGTCATCACATTCAAAGTTCATGATATCCAACTGATTGGTTGTCCTTACCCTTACCAAAAACAACTTCCAGAATACTCAATCACCAATGGTAATAATCTAATCCACAGAATAATCGTTAGGTGATTGAGGAATTAACGATTCCAACTAGATTTCAATATCCAAGCAATTTTTCTCGAATGACTATCTGTCCTTAAAAATAGTGTGAATTGTAATAGGGTAGGCATGTACCAAAGTTGACCAAATACACTCTTAGCACAAGGGATGAATACGAAGTCATGACCAGAAATGATGTTGACCAAAATGCCAACTAACCAATAAATTCAAGCATAGGTAATTTTAACAAGTGGTCCAACTGTAGCTCCCTCAGAATTAATGGAAGAATGGATTGATTGCCAAGTCAATCCATAAACATCAAGGCATCACTATCACTCCACATGTACCAAAATACTTCTTACCAAGAGCTTATAGTAATTATCCCGTTTGCATCTGGATGTGGTAAGTGATGTAACCCATTTAGACAATTTCTTGAAGAATCCAAATAACGTTGCAACGATACTCAAGAGGTCATCTATAATGAAATGAGGGAGACTAAAATACTTAGGATAAAAACCATCTGTGCTACGATGCTCAGTAATTACGTTTGCACAACTGAGATAATACACGATAGTGCAATCATAGGCGTTGATTTAATCCCTCCAATGTTGCTGCCAGCAACTCACTCTGTCCAAAAGTAAGTGTAATTAAAAAGCTCCAAGTTAATGAAGATTTTGGACACACTTCTCCATGAAGAAGTACCAAACCGTATTCAAATGAAAAATGACCATTGTTACCTCCAAACGCATATAAGATGATTCATCTTTATTGGTTCCACTGCTAGGAAGCATAAGTGTTACCCCATCTCGATGCATTTACCTAACCAACATCCGAGAAAAACGTCACCTTAATTTCCAAAATTTCTCACTGCTACCAAAGGATGTAAAAATCATATGAAGAAAAGGCAACACTTAAACTGTCAGAGATCTTTATTCACAACTCACATCACACACTAGACCAACTTCTTCGATCAAAAGTGATGCAGAACACTATAACTGTAAGTTCGCCCATCAATAGTCGATAACCTCAATAAGACCAAGAATATCTTAAATCTCACGACACTTTATAAGGATTTCAATCTTCATCCCTATAACTCTTTTTGAAATGAGAAAGGAATACCATCTGTGAAGATCACACTTTCCGATATAAGTACCAGTCTGAATAAAATTGGTGTCTGAGGAAAATAACTCCAACCGTCACTTAAGAAAGTGACTAAATCTAAGTAAAATCCCAAAGTTCGAAGTTCCCTAATTAGAAGACTTGGTTGAATACATTCCTTAGTTGATAAACTTTAGAACGCCACATCTGAACAAAACCTTGCTCGTGTTCACGTACTACCTTTTCAAACATCGAGTCAAAATCATAAAATTTCTATGACACAATCTTGATCCTCCAAATACCTGATTACGATGCTCGTCCGCAATTCACGTACTATCCAGTACTCATAACCTCAGGAAAGACTTTTCAATTCTTGAAATAAAACATGCAATATTGCTAATTACAATTATATCCAAATAATAATCTAGTTCGATTTCTAATTGTCCGAACTAGTATAAAAGTCCAAAGTAGCTCTCTCATAAAGCCATCATCCTTTGGAAACAACCAATAAGAAACTGTGGTTACCCAGGAAGTTGAACTGTATATCCTCAAACATTCTTCTGCTTTAACCAAAGGCAAGCTCACCTAGACTGAGAATTTCCTTCAATCACATCAGGTGGAGCCTCGACTTTTAATTCCTTTTATATCTCCACACCTGATTGGATCGTGAACACGGACTTTTATATAACAAGGTGAGAGAAAATCAATAACAACTCACCTTTCTATCTCAGTTGATCCACCGATGCTGGTCGTCGAAATATTAGCGCCCTTTTAAAGGAAAGAAAACATCGCTAATAGTTTAAGCTTTAGGGCTAGAAGAATACAGCTTCCCACTTAAGTAAAGCTACCATCCACTGAAACTCCACATAAGCATAGCATAGGTCCAACACCAAGACTATTGATTCTCACATCCTTTACACATACAAGATACTTAGTAATAAGGGTGTACAATATCACTTTCCAAGTCCAATCATACACCAAAGTGATCTTTCTAAAGTGCTTTTCCATTAAATGCTATTACTTTAGCACCATCGTCACACGAGACTGTCTTTGAGTCTTAACAAGGTAAACTTCACAAGAATTCCAATAGGTAATAATCCAATAGGTACTGTCAAGGAATCAAACAACTCCGGAATTCCAATCTCAACAGTTTAATACGGGTGGCTAAAGGATAAGTATCGAATTAATTGGCAAAGCATCTGATAACACCCAATGCTGCGCTAACCATAATTTAGGCCATCATATTTCCTCTGATTCACTCCTTGATAGAGAACTTCACTTCAATTATGAGAACATTCACCGGAGTGCCCTTCTAAAACATTAAGAGGTCAACCCAACTACCAAAACTTAGAGGAGCTACTACATTCTCTCGTAATCGACGAGGTGGCAAGATTCAAATAGTAGACACGAAAACCAAGAATGCTCACATCACGTGTGTGATGAACGCAAGACTGCCCAACTTATGCTCTAATACCAAACTGACACACCCCGATCCGGAATGTCCATTAGGACCCCGAATCGAGCTGTGCTGGCTGCCACCTGGAAGGTGACGAAGCCATAAAATGATGATAAGGAAAAAAATGCAAATAATTTTAAACCTAAAGGTGCCTGATAACAGAGTGCACTGTGTGTGGGTATGAACCCAAATCACACGTGATGTCAGAGCATAGTCAAGTACAGCAATGTAGGTAAAAACCGTACCCACAAAAGTAGCCACCTTAACAGGGACATGCCACGAATCCTCGTCGATAAGGAACTTTGCTACTAGAACTTGGAGGGGCGCAAAACAGAAAACGTGAGTGGGCGAAAATAAAGCTTTTCAAAACATCTCATTTATTCAACATTTATAACCCCTCTCTGAAAAACCTGTATACTTTCCCAGAAAATAATATATAATCGTATATAAACATATATATATCATCAAAAGCTCAAATCACAATCCTTCAACGCTTTTCAGAAAGAATATGCCATGCCATGCCATATGCCAAAATATAATATGAATGCATCAATATAAATCAGGTGAAATAATAAATCAACCGGAGACCCTATAGTGGTCCTGTATGGCCCTGCCGGAGTCACCAACTGTGACCTGTACGGCACTACACTGCACATAAGTAAGAACTACCTATAGTAGTCTGTACGACTAAGTTGGTGAAATAATACGCTCTAGTGCTTCTCTCATCAATCATCTGTGCACATAATCTAAGGTCACCCACCAGTCGGAACCCCTCTAATGGTCTGTACGACTAGCATGTCGGAATCACCTCTAGTGGTCTGTACGACATCCACCTACTTGGATCCAAGGCGAGCGTGCGGTGTGGTGAATAATATAAGCACTAATACCAACAGTGCAGTTTATGAGCTCACAACGCAATCACATCATCATTCATTCATATAAACCATATAAACTCACCTGATACTCACCTGTGTGTCCACGACACCAATTCACACATATATATGCATCAATTATCAATTCATAACTCAACAATTACATGCATGGCAATTTAAATCATATTTTCATATAAACGCATTTTCTGGGAAAAACAGTAGTATGTAGGTAATACGAAAACAAAACTGCTCACTCACCTGGGGTCCGCGCTACGACTCCCTAACATCAGAACCAAGGCGTCCCGAACGCTCGGCTCCTAAAACAGTTATCAAACCACGTCTCAGAACTCTTATCCATAGAATATGAAATTCATATAACACACATCCACAAGGGCATTCAAGAATAATGCGAGACCCGTTGATCAAAGGTCAACCATCGACTAAGTTCGACGGTAGAGTCATAACCCCACATAACTCAATCTGAAAGATCCACAACTCAAATTTCCAGTCTGTCACTTCCCAAGATACACATTAAGCTTCTAGAACAACATACTAAAATTTCGTTACGATCCGACGGTTGGATCTCCGCCAATTTCCAAAACCGAGTGGCGGTTAACCTTTTATTTTTATGAACTTACAAATCCAATTCGAGAAGATCCATACGTAGGATTTCCAATCCGTAAGTTCCTGCATTCTTCAAATATTACATACTACTACGTATCAAAGTTTGGTGACGATCCGACGGTTAGATCGTCAATTCACCTTTTAGCTTAACCATGAATCGTATTGAAATTAAGTCCAAATGATCAACTGACGTTAAACCACTATCATAACTGAACTCAAGACATCAAATATAACTTAAAAATAACATTGGCGGCCCACTGGCCACGTGCCGCCGCACGCCCCGCCGTGGGTGGCGGTCGGCCGCCCCGGCTCGCCGGAAAATCCAACTATTTCCAAAAATTAAAAAAATTTACAGAAATGAAGATCTTAATGAGTAGAGCAACTTTCACACATGTGGCCAAGGCCAATTCAGTCGGAAAGGCCTCCAATTTCAACAAAACCCGTCGGAAACCCTAGGTTTTGGGTGTGCTCAATCCGTCCTCAAATCAACTTCGCCGTCCCAACCATTGCTTGGGCTTTGTTCTAGGCCTCAAGAGGATGCCATGGGTGGTGGCAATTGAAAGAAATTGCTTCGGGATTGGGTGATTCGAAGCCAAGGTCGCCGCACCCTCCCTCGCGGGTTCCTTCATTTTCAAGACCAATTCTCTCCAAATTTGAGATGGAATGGATAGAGGGAAGGTCGTGGAGGAGTTCCCAAGTAATTTCTTGTAGCAATTCGACGGAAAAATGAGTGAAAATCGTCGAAATTACACACGGGTGCCGACCGGGTTGAACACGGGTTGCGGGTTCTCTCAACCCGTTTCCCCTCTTTTCCTCCGCTTCTCACCCTCTCTCCTTTCCTCCCTTCCCTGTTCCGATTGGTCAGTCTTTCTCTCTTTTCCTCCCGGAGCTCCTGCATCTCTCCCTCTGGTTGGGCAGCTTGCCCAACCTCTTCTTCTTCCTCTTCTTTTTCTTTCTTTCCTTTCCATCCGCACCATCCATTTCTCCTTCTTTAAATCTGGGCCATCCAAATAGCACACCAGATTTTATAAAGGAAGAATCCATATTTTCAGAAATTAATAAAATTGATCAAATTTCAAACTTTAATAACTTCTTCGATATAGCTCCAAATCATGAACCACTTGCGCCCACGCGTCCGTAATGATGAGTACTACGAGGATAGGCCAAGAAAGAAATGTTTAGGTGACACGATACCATAAATAATCTCAGTCAACACACGTGTCTCGTAAGGAAATTTCGTAAAATCACTTAATAAAATTATAGAAATCAATATTTTCCGGGACGGGCTGTCACACTGGCCCTGGCCCAGACGAGTACAAACACCAGTGTAGCACACGATGAGCAAATAACATAAATATGATCATGCAATGGTAAATGGATAATTCGATAATTCAATAATTCTAATAAGTGAAATACTATTCATGACTGTAAATATAATTAAAGCATCCATACTGTGCATCCCGTAGGACGTAGTATAATTTCATGAATTCCGTCAATACTCTCATTTTTATATATGTTAACCTAATCTAGGTATAACATAGAAAATTCTTTATCAAATATATAAATGAAAACTAAATAAATATATAATATTTAAAAGAAAAGACTCATTCACAAATACTTGCGATGTCACATCCTTTCTAGCTAAGAAAGCTGGAGTCTCCGATAGTAATCTCACATAAGCATAATATTGGAACCCGTTGGTAAAACTTAACTAAAATGACTAAATTCGGGTGAACGGAGTGCGGATTTGGAATCAGAACGTCGAAATACGCTAAGAGAGGTCCCGAGAAAATTTGATAAAAAGTCAACAGGTCACCGCTAAAAAGTCACCAAGCCTCCCATGCGATCAACTACATTAAAATTTTGGAATTTCACTAAACGGATGTCAAAAACAGACTCAGGGCATCGAAATAGCCTAGAATGGTTTCCGAGAAAATTTTGAATTTTGAAAAAGTCAACACAAGGCAATAATATTCTAGGAATATTACAGAGAAAATTCTAGGAACATTCCAGGTCCATTTTTGAAATGGGCTAGATCATATTAATGGGCCAAAGATTTAGATCGGCCCATGGATCCGGTTTGGGCTTCTCTTATTCATTTTTTTGTATTGGGTCGAGTTGACCTATTTGGCTTGCGGGTTGTCGGACCCAATGATGAAGAAGATCGGAATCACAGGGGAAGTGGCCGGAAAACATTAAATGGCCATAACGAGTTCATTTCTCAACAAAATGAAGCTTAAGAGCTAAGAAACAAAAATATAACTAAATGGGACTGAGTCGTGGTCGGTACTGGCCCAAAATGGCCTGCAAAGTGTTGGATGGTTCGTCGGAATCTGGGGAAATACTTTGGTGTTTCTGCGTCCAAACATCACCAAACTGTCTCAAAACAACCTAATCGTAGTCCTAACCACAATCCATGAAGGTTTGGGGTGTTTTTTGAACTTACCTCGTCGAAGATGGTGAAAACTCACTGGAGCAAAATTTGAAACAATGGGGGTACCACTGTGCAGAGAGCGAGAGGTATGGTCAGATTCGTGGATCTAACTTTGATTGATGGAGTGAAAGTGGTGGTGTAGTCGGGTTTGCCGGAGTGGCGAGAGGTGTGAGGGTCTCAGGTTTGCCGAGAAGAAGAAAGAGTCTAAAGTTCTAGAGAGAAAGAAAGCTAAGAGGGTTTTAAAGAGAAAGAAAGCTCATAGAGTTTAGCGGGATAAGTAAGAGAGGTCCAGGAGAGTGAGGGAAGAAGGACACGCGACATGGAGAGAGTAAAGAGTTTGAGACGTGTGGGCCCCACGGGCCAAAAATAAATTATTAAAATATTTAAAAGATCAAATATGAAAATATGAAAATAATAATATAAAAATATAAAATATAAATTAGTAATTTTTACAAAAGAATTTTTCGGATTCGTAGTTCTGTAAAATCTTCGTCGTAATTCTGAATTCTATTCCGCTTGCATCTACATGTTCATACTGTCGAGTACTTTAAGAATATGGTAAAATAATAGCTCATTCGCGTCACGAACTAACAGTCAACGAAAGTCTACAATCTTACCTTAAAGGGCATTTTTGTCAATTCACTCATTTAAAATTAATAAAATTGTAAAATTAGGGACGTGTTGTTACAGTGGCACCCCTTGACCTCGCCTCGCCTTATTACCATCCCTATTTTCCTCAATTCCTTCTATTAAAAGATCTTGTTTAAAGTAATTTGTTACAAATGTATAAAGTAACTGTAATGGTTTATTTGGCCGTATATGAGTTGTGTTTGTGTTGGCCCGGGTACACAATATTATAAGGTTAGGCATCAAGTTTATTTTGTGTATATTGTGGTTTTTGAAACAAAGTATGGTCTTTCATTGTCTTCGTTTGTCACGCCCCGATCTCGAGATACATCCAGGATCGACAGGTGACATCACCATGTCCCTATTCAACTATCATGCCTTGCTTACAAGTCATGACCAAAAACAACCCAACAATTTAATAACGTAGTAACTTTTTTCTATATTTCTTGGGTGCATCTAACCTCTGTGTTAGACTGCCTACGTACCCTCATCCTCTGTATCTTTTTAATTCCCAAAACCATAAAGCCTTTTCTTTCTCTCCTATGCGCTATCTCTGCTCAACCCAAATTCGTTGTTCCTCATTACAACCTTCCGTCACTCTCCCTTATAGCTATCCACACAGACGTGCCCCATCAGAGCAAAAGCCATCATTTCAGGTTCGTTGAAATTCTTCAATTAATGTTTGATTAATTGTGTGGTTTTTTTGTTAATAGGTTGTAATATTTTAGAAATAATAATAATGATGATGATGATGATAATAATCTCTACTAATTAATAAAACACTCATTGTCAACCAAAACCCTATGAAATTACCAGTTTAACCTTTTAATTAAAACATAACATGAATAAGAAATATGGGGCAGAAATGTAATTTCACACAACTAAATTTTGTTGTTTTTTTTTTCAAAACCTCACCTACATGTAATCCTAACATATCTCTAATTTAACATAAAAAATAAAAACTTCCCACTCCCACATTCTCTATCACTCTTCCTTACTCCTTCTATTTCAAAAACAAAAATAAAATTTGTGTGTGTGTGCCCATATGCTAATAATAACAACAACAACAGCAACAACAATAATAATATTCTTAATAATAATAACAATAATAATAGCAGTAATAATAATAATAATAATAACAACAACAACAAAATAGAATTCTTCTCACAAATACAATTCAATTGAATTACTAAATATTAAAAGTCTCTCTGCTTGCGTGCGTGAGGGTTTTCAAAGTTATAGGGTTCCCTAGGGTTTTTATTCCCTTGCCGTCAACGTTGGTCTTTGGGGGTCAACGACACGGTGCATGGGGAGTGCGGTGATTATGGAATGTGTGCTAAACCTATTTCTAAGTATGCTGCGTTTGAATGAAGGGGAGGAGATCGAAGCGAAGTTTA
The DNA here is from genome assembly GCF_042453785.1 of Malus domestica. NCBI lineage: Eukaryota > Viridiplantae > Streptophyta > Magnoliopsida > Rosales > Rosaceae > Malus > Malus domestica. The sequence continues at coordinate 3,428,940 of NC_091666.1, forward strand.
GCGATACGGCGAAAGAGCGGCTGAAGTTGTCTAAGTATTTTGTGGTAAGGAAGGTGCTCACTAGGAAGAAGTTTCGCTCTAGTATAGTGATGAGGGTTATTAAGGAGTTGTGGCGGCCTAAGGTTGCGGTGGAAGCCATGGCAATTAGGGAGGATCGAATTCTGTTATCTTTTAACATTGAAGATGATATGCGAACGGTACTGAGCGGAAACTTTTGGTTCTTTGGGAAATCGTTGCCTATTCTCGCAGAGGTAAAGGGATTAAAGGTGCCTGTAAACGTCTCGCTTCGCGAACAAGAGTTTTGGATTCAGATCCATGGGCTTCCCTCATCTCTCATGTCTGTGCGTATGAGGGAAATACTAGGGGTTACGATTGGTAGGGTGGTGAAGGTTGACTGTGATTATAATGGTAGTTGTGTTGAGAGTTTATGCTAATAAGGGTGGGGATTGATGTCTCAATGGCACTCAAAAGAAGGTTATAGGTCCGATTGACTGATGTGGAAGTAGATAGGTTGATGGGAATTCTGTTGCAATATGAGTGTCTCCCGGATTTCTGTTTCTTGTGTGGTATTTTAGACCACAAAAGGGGCTCACTGTTCCACTTTTACTCAGGGTTCTATACATGAATTTAGGACACCATTTGGTACATGGTTGAAGACTGGGCAACCCATCCTGGGATCATTATGGGGGTCTCGGCCTATTTGTTTTGGTTTAGAGGATGAAGGCAGCAATAGATCGAAGTGTAAGCTCCATATTTTATGGATGGGAAGGATATAGATGACATGGATGTGGATGCTATTGGAAAGGCTTCACGTGCTCTGGAGGAAGAGGTCGTTCATGGTGAGTTGAAGGCTATTGAGCTTCAGGCGGAACAAGGTGGGTTAGGCAATGATGATGGCCATGGGCCCTGAATGCTCTTGGGTGGTCTATTCTAGTTGGGTGACTTTTTGCAAGCTTTTAAGCAAGCTTCACTTGATCGGGTTCGAGATGGTGGTGACTTGCTTTCTTTCTGTCCAAACCCGATGGGGCCCGTTACCTTGGTGTTAGGGGAAATGTTGTTAACGGGCAGTAAGAGGTGCATAGATGGGGATGTTTATACTAGAGACGAGGTTTCTATCGGTTCTAAGAAGAAGTGCTCTAGTCCATCAGTGGGGTTTGTCGGTGAACAACCACCGTTCATAATGAATTGTCTAAGTTGAAATTGTCAAGGGTTGGGGGACTCTCGAGCAATTTAGGCGTTGCTGGAAATCATCCAGCGGCAACATCCCCTTTTGGTTTTCTTATGTGAAACCAAATGTAGTTCTCAAGCTATGGAGTTTAAGAAAGGTGGTTTGGGTTTTCAGAATTCGATTACAGTGGTGAGTAATGGACGGTCGGGGGGTTTATATTTACTATGGAATGAGGAGGTGGAGTTGGTGGTAAAGTCATCTTCTCTGAATCATATTAATATGGAATGTAAGGTTGGGCGTTCTTTGACTTGGTGGAGATTTACAGGTTTCTATGGGTTCCCGAATACGGCAGAGCGCCATTTGTCATGGACGTTGTTGTCAACGTTAAGTTGACAAAATTCTCTTATATGGTTGTGCGTGGGTGAATGCAATGAGGTGTTGAGTGCATTATAATAACTTAGAAGGGTTGGGAAGAGGAAAAGTCAGATGAATGGGTTTCGGGAGGCCATGCATTATTGTCAATTGGTGGATTTGGGATTTATTGGTAGTGAGTACACGTGGACTGATAACAGGGAAGATGAGGTTCAATTTCGTCTTGATCGTGCGCTTGCTACTCAGGCTTAGATCCATATATTCCCACTCTCGGGTTTGTCATCTTAAGCCTTCCAAATCGGACCATTTGCCTATTGCGGTGGAGATTCGGGACTCGATAGGTGGGACTATCTGAAAATCTCGTAGATTTTGTTTTGATGAGATATGGCTGCAGGATGCTAGTTGTGAGGAAACCATTACATCCGCTTGGAATGTGCAGTGACGGGGTTCACCACTGGCCCGTGTTTGTAATAAGATTAGAGCCACTAGGGTGGCTTTGTTGGAGTGGCAGCATACTACCTTTGGGAATACTAAGATGGAGATTGCAAATGTTAGAGATAAATTAGGGATCTTGTTAGATCACCCTCCTTCGCCGGACCTGCATGAATGTAGGGGAGTGTTGATGAAAGGGTTAGATAATTTGCTTAGTTAAAAAGAAACCTTTTGGCAACAGAGGGCGAGAACCCAGTGGTTGAAGGAAAGTGATCGGAATACGAGGTTCTTCCATACTCGTGCTTCGAATAGGCGGTGGAAGAACACAATTAAGGGTTTACATGGGGATGATGGCGTGTGGCATGACTCGCCAAAAGGAATTGAAGACACAGTGGTGGATTATTTTAGGTGAATTTTTCAGACGCAGGGGATTTTTAATAATGTTGTACATGAGGTGTTGAGGGCTGTTTTGCATAGGGTTACTTTGGAAATGAATGAGGTGTTGTTGCAACCTTATTTCGTGGATGAGATTAAGGTGACTGTGTTCCAAATGCACCCATCAAAATCTCTGGGGTCGGATGGCATATCCCCACTCTTTTACCAGCAATTTTGGCATATTATTGGCTCGGAAGTGGTGGAGGTGGTACAGTCATTTCCGTAGTCTGGCCATCTAAGTAGGGAAGTTTGCTTTACTCATGTTGTTTTGGTTCCTAAGGTTAATAAGCCGCAAGATATGTCCCAATTACGCCCCATTAGTTTATGTAATGTGCTTTACAAAATTGGTGCCAAGGTGATTGCTAACCGACTCAAAGGTATGATGTCTTCAATTATTTCACCAAATCAGAGTGCGTTTATCCCGGGAAGATTAATTTCAGTTAATTCGCTTGTGGCGGTGAAGATTGGGCATTTTTTTGCACAATAAGAGGAGTGGTAGGGATGGTTCTTTTGCTCTTAAGGTTGATCTTAGTAAAGCTTATGATCGAGTTGAATGGTGCTTTCTTGAAGCTATGATGGAGAAGTTGGGCTTTGCTAGCGAGTGGATTAAGATGGTGATGTCGTGTGTTAAATCTGTGTCGTACTCTTTTTTAATTAATGGGTAGCCATGTGGTTATTTGATTCCGTCCTGAGGGCTTCAGCAAGGGGACCCATTATCCCTATATTTATTTTTATTATGTGTTGAAGGCCTTTCGCCACTTATTACACAAAAAGAGTAAGTATAGGAGTTGAGTGGCATTTGGCTATGTTGGGAAGCGTCCACGATTCACCACCTTTAGTTTGCTAACAACAGTTTCCTTTTTGGTAGAGCGAATGTGGATGAATGTGTGGTGATTCAACATATTTTAGACATATACTCTCAAGCTTCTAGTTAATAAGTGAACTTTGGTAAGCGTAGTGTTGCTTTTAGTGCGAATGTGCTTCAATATGACAAACAAATGTTAGCAGGTTTCCTTGGAGTTCAGTTGGTCGAACGGCATGAGAGATATTTGGGATTGCCGACATGTGTGGGAAGGAATAAAAAACAAACTTTCTCATATATTAAGGAACGAGTGATGCAAAGGCTTAACGGGTGGAAAAGTAAGCTCCTGAGTAATGCGGGAAAGGAACTTCTTATAAAGGTTGTTGCTAAAACTCTTTATTCTTATGCAATGAACTGTTTTTTTGCTCTCGAAGATATTTTGTGATGAATTACATCAGCTTATGGCTCAGTTTTAGTGGGGGAATGGTTCGGAGGATCGAAAAATTCATTGGCAGTTATGGGACAAGATGTGTAAACCTAAAGCTGAATGTGAGTTGGGGTTCCGTGATCTTTATGCTTTCAATATGGTGGTGTTAGCTAAGCAAGGGTGGAGGGTGTTCCACCATCCCTCGTCTTTGGTAGCGCAAGTTTTCAAGGCACAATATTTCCCGAATTCCTCATTTTGGGAAGCAGAAGCCCCCACATCCTCTTTTTATTATTGGCAAAGTATTATTAAGGCGAAAGAGGTCCTAGTCTATGGGTCTAAGTGGGTGGTGGGAAATGGTTGGACAATAAGGGTTTGGTTGGATAAGTGGTTGCCTCGGCCTAGTACTTTTAAGGTAATCTTGGCACTTCCCCCAGAACGGATTCAAATGAAGGTTGAGAAGTTAATTGATACTTCTACAAGGGTGTGGCGTACCGATTTGTTATCAGAATTTTTTAGCTCGGATGAAGTATCTCTTATTCTATCTATTCCTATTAGTTTCCTTGCTCCAGAGGATAGGTTGGTGTGGCACTATGATAAGCATGATCTTTTCTTTGTTAAGAGTGGGTATTGGGTGGCTCGGCAATGGCTACAATCCTCTGATAGTAGTTCATCCTCCTCTACCAATGTAAGTGCATATGTGAAACTGTGGAAGCATCTTTGGAAGGCTAACATTCCTCCCAAAGTTAAGAATTTCACTTAAAGGGTGTGCCATGATATTCTTCCAACCAAAGTGAATCTCCGTAAGAAAGGCGTGGGAGCGAAGTTGGCGTGTGGGGTGTGTCATGGGGAGGAGGAAACTGCAGAACATGTGTTGCTTACATGTTCGTTTGCTAGAGCGGTGTGGTTTAGTTCTTCGTTTGGTCTCCGGTTATCTAGGAGTATTTGAATACCACTTAAGGATTAGTTTTTTACGGTGCTAGAAAATAAAGAAGTGGTTTTTGAGTTGTCTTGTTTGATTATGTGGGGCATCTAGCAAGAAAAGAACTCACGGGTGTGGAGGGGTTCCCAAGTATTACATATGGTTGTGTAGCCGAAGGTTTCTTCTTGGTTATTAGTGTTTTAGTCGCACGCATTGTGAACCTGCTAGGACAGGGTGAGTACCCACTCCACGGTGGTCTCTTCCTAGCCAATGGTGGGTTAAGATTAATATGGATGGGGCGATGAATGGCCATAATAATATGAGGGGTGTTAAAGTGGTGATACGGGATTGGAGGGGTGGGTTCTTGGTGGTCGGGGAGCAGCAGTTTCCAGGCGTCACTTAGGTGCCACTCCTTGAGCTATTTGATGTGCAGTATGGTTTGCAGGTAGCACAACAACAAGGTTTTCAATAAGTCGTGGTTGAAAGTGATTCTCTGAAGGCTATTGCAGTTCCTAATGGGACCTATATAGATTCATCGGCTATAGGTATGATCACAGAGGATGTGTTGCAGTTGGCTTCCACCTTTTCTATGGCGAGATTTATTCATGTCTCTCATTTATGTAATCGGGTTGCCCACCATCTTGCTAAGTTTGCTTTGTCTAGTAGCAATAATCTCATTTGGATTAAGGAGCCTCCTACTTTCATTCAGGAGCTCCTCCTACAAGACATATGTAACTCTGCATGAGTTTATTTAATCAATACAACGCTTCTTTTCAAAAAATAAAACAACAACAAAATAATAATAATAATAATAATAATAATAATAATAATAATAATAATAATAATAATAATAATAAATAGTAATAATAACAGTAACAACTAGGGCTGGAAAAAAATACCAAAAATCCCAAACCATATCGAAACCATACTGAAAACGAACCGATCCCGAATTGTTTGGTATATGATTCGGTCTCACACTTTGAATAATTCGGTATTCCCGAACCGAACTTTGCTAACTAGTATTACATATATATATATATGTGTGTGTGTGTGTTGGAATGTGTAATGACTATTATTATAGAGTATTACAATCACTAAAGTGTGGTGTGGTGCTGACAAAAGTAGGATGGATGGGTCACAGGTGCTTTTCTAGATAGAACTCTCTCTCTTTCTCTATCTTATTTTCTCTCATCAGTCATCTATCTTGTATTGTCTCTCTCTCTACAACCCATAAACCACCTAACCCTTTATCTCTCACTTATTTTCCATCTCTTATCTCTTGTATTATCTTTTTCTCTATAACCCATAAACCACCCCTACTCACTTCAAAACCCAAACCACCCTTCCTTCCACTCAATCCAAAATCGAGCCGACACATCCTTACTCACTCTCTCTTATTTCATTTTGCCTTTCTCATCTGCCTTCACTTAGTCTCAGACTCTCTCTCTTTCTTGGATTCGAAGCTCAGCAGCCACCCACTGTCTAACAATCTCACTCTGACGAACTGTCTCCACTCCGGGGTTTCAAATTGGGGCTTAGGGTTTCGAATTAGGGCTCGGGTCATGAGGATGACGCAGGTGTCTCTCTTCACTTTATCTCTCTCTACCATAAATCTTCACTGATTCACTATCATTATGTCTCTAATTTCAATTTGGATTTTTAATGCACGTTTGGATGATTTCAATTTCAATCTAGATGATTTGGATTCTAATGCAGGTTTGGTTTCGGGAAATTCCAAAATACCAAAATTTCTATTAGGGTCAATCATGAGATTTTCTTCCCGAAAATTTTCAGTTCGGGATTTTCTATGCCACTTTTGGTTCGATATCCCATATCGAACCAGCCCTAGTAACAACAATAGTAGTAGTAGTAGTAGTAGTAGTAATAGTAGTAGTAGTAGTAGTAATAGTAGTAGTAGTAGTAGTAGTAATAATAATAATAATAATAATCTCTACTAATTAATAAAACACTCATTGTCAACCAAAACCCTATGAAATTAACAGTTTAACCCTCTAATTAAAACAGAACATGAATAAGAAATATAAGGCAGAAATATAATTTTACACAACCAAATTTTGCTTTTTTTTTTCAAAACCTCACCTACATGTAATGCTAACATATCTCTAATTATAAAAAAAAATTAAAAAAAAATAAAAAAACTTCCCACTCCCATATTCTTTATCACTCTCTTCCTTTCTCTTTCTATTTCAAAAACAAAAATAAAAAAATTGCTCACACACTTTGTGTGTGTTCATATGCTAATAATAATAATAATGACAATAACAACAACAACTCTTCTTTCTCTCCTGTGCACTGTCTCTGCTCAACCCAAATTTGTTGCTCCTCATTACAACCTTGTGCCACTCTCCCTTACAACTATCCACACGGACGCGCCTCATTAGAGCAAAAGCCATCATTCCAGGTTTGTTGAAATTCATCAACTAACGTTTGATTAATTGTGTGGTTTTTTTTGTTAATGGGTTGTAATATTTTGTCACAGCCCGTCCCGTGATTCTTTTTATCGAGGTTGTGAAATGACGAAATTATCCTTGACGGGTGCTAAGGTAGGTGTGCGACATATTATTGAACAATGCATTTTCCCTAAGTTTTGACAGGTGCTAAGGTAGGTGTGTGACATATTATTGAACAATGCATTTTCCCTAAGTTTTGGAAAGTTTGAATTTTGATTAAAGGTTGTATGTGTTTTGTGTGGTTAGGGAAAGAAGTTGGACTTGTTTTGGGATGGACCGCACATGCACACACGGGATACCCTCACCCCGTGCTCTCTCTCTCTCCTCCTTCTCTGTCACTCTCACTCTCTCCCTCTCGAAACTGTACGGACCGACCCAAAAACCCTTGAAACTTCATGGATCAAAGTGGAGATTAGCACCATTGTGTTCGTGAGTGCCCTACGAACTCAAAGGTACCATTTTCAGGTAAGAAACCCTTTGTTTTCATGTTGAAAACTCAAGGTCCGAATTGAGTACTATTCATGAACTTTGTAATGGTTGGTTTTTAGGACAATCCATGCTCATAGTGAGCTCTAGGAAGTTCCCACGAAGCTCGGGGACGTTCGTTTGGAAGTTTTGGATGTCGAGACACCCTAGTTCGAAGGTGGCCGATTTTGGTGAAGTTTCCTGACGTGATTTTCGAAGGTTTTGAGGCTCCAAAGAGGTATAGCCTTCTTCCCCTCGTGATTTAGGACATTTTGGTGAAAATTTCATGGAAAATGGTTGAGAAATGACAGAGAACAAAGAGATTGAAAAATCTCCAGTTTCCAGTGACCGAAAAAAACAGTTTGGCTACTGGAGGAAGAAGATGACGCACGTGGAGGCGCGTGCAGCCTCGAATTTTTTTTCTAAAAATATGTCGACGTCCGTGACGTCGAGTAGGTCACTGTGGTATATTCATATACCCAAATTGAGCACCATATGAGAAGTTATTACGAATTGTCGGTTATGTGCTTTAATTAACGTTTTTATAGTTGTTTCGCATATAGGTGATACCTATCCCGAGGACAAGCGCATCCAGGGACGTCACGGGGGTTACGACCCTTCGACTTACCAGTGTGTGGGCAGTATTTTCTGTATTTACCTATATACTATCGATTTTCCCAGAAATTGAATTTAAATGAAAGTATGTTTTAAAATGCCATGCATACATATACATGAAATATATGAATTGATAATTGATGCATATATATATGTGAATTGGTGTTGTGGACGCATAGGTGAGTATCAAGTGAGTTTTATGTTATTCATGTGAATCATTGATGATGTGAATTGTGTTGAGAGCTCATAACCTGCACCCCTGGTGTTATTGCTTATGTTATTCACCCGCACCGCACGCTCACCTTGGATCCAAGTAGGTGCATGTCGTATAGACCATGAGAAGGTTCCGACATGCTAATCGTACAGATCACTAGAGGTAGTTCCGACTGGTAGGTGACCTTAGATTATGTGCACAGGTGATTGATGAGAGAAGCACTAGAGCGTATTATTACATCATTCTTGTCGTACAGACTACTTCAGGTAGTTCCGACTTATGTGCAGAGTAGTGCCGTACAGGTCACCGTGGTGACTCCGGTTGGTTTGGATATTGAGCTATGGAATTAACCGTACAGGACCAACTGCAGGGTCTCCGGTTGATTCATTATGTCACCTGTTATATTGATGCATTCTTAATCTGTTATTGACATTTATGGCATGGCATATTTTTTGGGTTTTGATAAAGAATTGTGATTTGAGATATACGAAGATTATATGCATATTATGTTATTTTCTGGGAAAGTATACATGTTTTATAGTAAGGGGTTAGAAATGTTTTAAATGAAATGTTTTTGAAAAACTTTGGTTTTACTGACCCACTCAATTTTGTTTTGCGCCCCTCCAGGTTCTAGTTAGCAGCGTTGGTGGCCCGCGATGATTCCCACGGCGTACTGACAGACTACATAAATGTAGGACCCACATGCGGGTGTTGTAATTTAGTTATGGTCCTACTTGACTGCACCTAGTACTTATGCTCTGAATTTGTGTGTTTCACACTTAAACTTACTCTAGCACGTTACTTGGTTATTATTGCTAGTATTTGGTTTTTGTTTATTCGTATTTCTCTTATCTATTGCTTCCGCCTCGCACTTTTGGTTACGTCACGCCCACGTGACGGCCAGCACACCTTGATTCTAGGATCGGGGTGTGTCATATTTTCTAAATAATAATAATAATAATAATAATTTATTATTAATAATAATGGGTTGTAATCATTCTTCAATTGATTTGGATTTTGTTATGGGTGCATCTAAGGTCGTCACATTTAACATTAATGGGTTGTAATATTTTCCAAAAACAATTTAACGGTTCAGTAACATAATAATTTTTTTCTATATTTCTTTGGTGCATCTAAAGTCGTCACTTTTAACATTGTAACCCCTTATTTAAAAAAAAATCTATCTACCACACCACAACAAGGGAAAAAAAATTCGTGTGTCGAGTGCTGAATTGCACCGAACTCAAGGTGTTATTTTTATGGCCTGCTACTATCCACACACTCCTAAACTCTAAACCATCAATATTATTTATTTTATGTGTTTTTTTTTTGTTAAAATTTTCTTTTTTTCCTTACTATAACACCAAACTATAATCTTCATGTTCTACAAAATGTATTTTCGGTGAATTTTTTTTTATAATCCATGTGAAAATACTTGAAAACAAGGATACAAATCTAATTCTACTGATATTTGAATCTAAATAAAGTAACATAGGAAGGAAAAAAAATGCAATGGGAAAAGAAAAAGGCAGAAAATAAATAGCTAAAATGAAAATGATACAATCAGAACTTTGATACCGATTGTCTATGAAAGGTGTCACTAGCAAGGTAACAACCTCACTCTGTAAAAGTCACTAGTGGGGTAGCGAGGGGATCTAAATCAATCCCTGGCTTCATACTGACCCCCCTTTTCAATTTTTTTTTTTGTTATTTTTTTTTATCTTTCTTACCATAACAACAAACTATCATATTCATGTTCTTCAAAATTTATTTTTTCCATGAAAAATCTATTATAATTCATATTTAAACACTTGAAAACCTAAATGTAAAGATATTTGAATTTACTAGTTGTTACTTAAACAAAGTAACGTATGAAGACAAAGCGCGAAGGAAAAAAACAAAAAAGAAGAAAATAAATAAATAACTTAGAATAGGAAAAGATCAGTACCACGCTATTGATCCTAGCCCAGTTGTCCAGGGCGACACTCAAGTGATGGTGGCCATCAACTACCTGCTTGTCATTTCCATCTCACATGAATTCTCAAAATCTCACAGTGAGGTGGAGGTGAAAGCAAATAGACATTATAATGACATTTGTGTTGATTATTAACACATGGCCCTTTTTCAGTGGCCCATTATAAAACGTAACAGAAGCTTATATCCAACTATTGACCCAAAACAAATGAAAACCTAAGCGCACATCCATGACAGTATTGGAGGAAAAACTCACGCTCAACATCACATTTAACACGTGTTGTTGAGTAGCAACAAACCTAGACCGAGATTAGCCACCATTTTAGGCCTTGTTTTGGCAGCTTAGATTATACTGACTATTTCAATCGGATAGGATAATCTGTCATTGGATAGTACTGACTAAATTAATCAGGCTTTTAGTACAATATCGGATTAATGACCGTATTATTTATAGTGTGTTTGGTGAGATATCGGATACGAAATATTAAGACATCAAATGGTTAACAAAAATCACCCTCTTGTTGTAAAATCGACGGTGTGTGCAGTGAAATAAATAAAACAAGGCACAAAATTTATGCGGTTCCTCTACAATCAGTGTGACTAGAGTACGTTCTCGGGACAGCAATGATGCTTTCATTATAATTTGGAATAATAGGAATACAAAGATAACTCTCCATATTATCTCTCTATTCTTCCTCTCTTCTCAGCCATGTTGCTTCTATCCTCATTCATATCTCTACTCCTTATTCACCTCTCTTTCATTTTATAAGCAAAGAGAACACTATTCACTTTACAAATTTTCCACAAATGAATAGTGAAAATATTGTGCATAAATATTATCAAACCATTCATGTGGGCCATCCATATATTATTCACAACACTCCCCCTTGGATGGCCATAAGTCTTCGATTGACTCGTTAAAATCTTAATCTGTTTTGGATGCTCCCCCTGATAAATATCCCCCCCCTGATTTCAACTCATTTAAGCTGATCGTTGATCATTCTGTTTCAGTCTCTTAGCAAGAAGAGTTGCCGAAAAATGTGCTTTACTTGTTGTGAACTTTCCACAGGCTTGTTCTTGAACTGAGCTGGAGGGTCTTCTGATTTCCTCCAAAAGTCTGAATTTACTTCATTTATCTGGAGCTAAATTTGATTCAAGGGTGGTGGACACTTGATCTTGAATTAGACTTGTGATTTCTTCAAGGACCTTAGATGCTTGATCTTGAATGAAATTAGACCATGAGGAGCTTCACGTGGCAAGTGATCTTCATCTTTGTCGGGGATAAATCAACACGTGTTTGTTATGCTTGTCTCCACATGCTTCAATGTATCATTTTTGCTTGCCTTATCTATTCCCCTTGCATAAGTGGTATTTTCCCTGGTTTTGCCCCATGCATGTGTGGCATCTTCTCTTGTAGTATTTGTCCACTGATGCAGGAGTGGAATGCAACCTTTGCATTTGAATGGCTCATCACTTTTTGGTGACTTATCCATGTGTGGCAGCGGAAGTTTGATTGGAGGTTCCGAAATATTGCTTTTTTTATCCTTGTCTTTGCAGGTAAGAACAAGAACAAAGGAAAAGACAGAGAAAGCATGATATGAGATGCTCTTACTTTTTGACCCTGATGATATGATATACTTTTGCTATAGTGTGATTTGTTTGAAGAGGTATTCTTGGAGAGGAAGAAAACTGAGTATTTCGAAATGCTATGTTGAAGATGCATTCTCGAAGATGAGGAAGAGTTAGACATTCTTGCAAGTTTGCCTTGTTATAGAGAACAGAGGTCGACATATATAGAGATTTCACAATAGCAAGTAGTGGTGTTGTGCCTTTACTCTTGTCAGCAACTGTGGTGTAATTAGAACATTAAGATTTACGCATTTTCAACTTTATCAGAGATCTTCGACAAAGTTGCACGCGATACTCGAAAAAGCTGAGATTGTGTCTGAAAAATGCCAAAAAACTTTATTTAGGAAAATCTGTCTTTTGAAATTCGGAGAACGGTGTCTCTTCGATCTCTGAACAAGTGGCTATGTTGTCTCTTCTTTTATAGAGACATCAATTGTGTTCAAGAATATGCTAAAAAAATTGTTGCCTGTAGAAAATTTCTCCTTCTTGCACTTTTAAGATTTTATTTGACCTCATTTTTCCTTCATCATTTCTGAAAATGGCTTGTCCATCTAACATCTGCTTAGATTTGAGTCTTAGGAGTGATACAAACGAGCATCGTCAGGATAATATATGGCGCCCGTCCTTCTTATCTTCTAATGGTCCTCTTATAGTTGGGGACTCTGTGATGAAGAATAACATAACCGCTACTGTGGTAGCTAAGAATCTTCTCACTCTAAAGGATAACATAATCCTTTCAAAACGATCTGATGAGTCGGCTGTTAACCTGATATTTGGTCCATAGGTACCACATATTAGTAAAGTATATGATTTATTGTATTTAGCACAATACATTGAATGAAATAAAGCTTATCTATTAATATCTCTGAGAAATTACATATATGTGCATACACATGAGTTAAAACAAATAAACAGGATGAAGCCTTCACAAATATTGCTTATGTGAAGCGTCAGTGCTCAGCAGTACCTCAGAAAGATGAGGCACTGAAGATTGATCATATGACACCCCATTACTTGGCAAAACACAAGAAAGGGAAGGCATCAGTTGCTTTCAAGCTTTCAAAACGATCTGATGAGTCGGCCGTTCAAGACTCATTGGCTATCAGTGTTCAATGTGCTGGCTCTGTATCCAATATGGGTCAACACCTACTTACTCAAACTCGCCAAGTTGAATCATTGATGGCTGAGGTGACAAGTCTTAAACAAGAGATCAGAGGGCTTAAGCACGAAAATAGAGTGTTACACGTGCTTGCAAATAATTACTATACGAGCATGAAAGGAAAGCTCGACCAGCTGCAGGAATTCGAAAGTCGGATTCAAAGTGCTGGCTCTTTATTTCATTCAATGTGTTGTGCTAAATACAATAAATCATATACTTCACTAATATGTGGTACCTATGGACCAAATATCAATTTATCTTTACCATCACGAAGATAAATGATCATTCTTAGTGTCGACATTATTTGAGTATTTAACTCATAATCTTCAATCCATATGATTCTTTAATATCATAAAAATTATGGAGAAGATTTGTGTTGGCATATTGTTCGATCTGCAGTTTGTGACAATATTTCTCTCAACACTTTATATTCTTTCTGGACTTTTTTTGAGTTTCAATTTAATATCATCAACTCTTCAGAAGTTCTAATTTAATGTCATTGATGTGGATGCAAATTTTCTCCTCCTTGATCTTAGACAAAATTGCACCTACAAAACAATTAACACCTTAGGTCAAGGTCAAATGCCTTACTCGCCCACGATGAATGGGGGGCTTTGGCCGAAGAACCTCCGATGCCAAAGTTAGAATTTAGAGAGAAAAATATTTGGAAAGTTTTTGGGAGTTTTGCAAGCGTGTGGACTTAGCTTTTTAGAATAAATAGGGTCATATATATAGGGAATGGGGTGTGGCCGGCCTTTAAGTGTGTTTTGGGGTGTTATTTGGTGATTCAATTAGCAATTAATATATTAATTAAGTATAAATATATTAATTGGCTAATTATCATAATAAAAGAAATGTTTTAGGAGGTTATGGAATGAGGATGGATGAGACAAATTTGAACTTGTTATCTATTTTGGGCACTCCTGATTTGGTTGATGGATGATTCTCTACTGCTTGCGTGTAGGAGACCCGGTATGCCTCGAGGGTAAATTTGTCATCTTCACCCAAAAATTCACGTGTCGCCTTGTGATTATTTTTTGCTCCACAAATGCCCCCACACCTGCTAGGCTACTTGTAGGAAAAGGCAACAGGTGTAGAGATCTTCTTACTTTATGACTGCTTCATATTTTGATGGAGATTCCCTCTTTAATATGAAATTAGATCCTTCTAGGAAAGGAAAATAAATTTTTCTCAAAGCCTATTTAAGCCCATCTTAAGTGGGTTGTTAAATCAACTTTGGAGAAAGATTTATTTTACCCTACAAGAGAGAGAAAGCTTAGAGGATTTTTGTTCCTCCTCTCCTAGCAATCTTCTACACTTGCCCCTACAAATGACCGTCTTTCGTTGCTTTCTTCGTCTTCTCCGCGTCGCACCGATGTAGGAAAAACTTAATTATCCTAGTCTTCTTCTTGGGAGGTGCTATCACGGGGCAGCCGTTGGGGTGGTGCGGCATGTCGGTTGGCAGAGGCCAGGAGTCAGCTTGTCATGAGCCAAGAAGGTGGTGTGGCAGGGGCCATTGCTTATGATGCTCAGCTTGATTGAAGCCAGAGATTAGCTAAGCATGGGCCGAGGAAGTGGCGTGGCATGGGCAATGGCTGCCATGTTTGGGTTACTTGCCAAAAATGAGGAAACTGCTTGAGTTTGATTTCTCAACTGCTGTAGATAGAGCAGTCAAAGATAAAGCTGCCAAGATCGGAGCTGCTGAAGATAAAGTGTCGGATGAGTGAACTGTTAAGTGCAAAAGTGGCTGCTGCCATTGGCCATTTGTTGCCTAGTTGATCTTCAAGCATTCGATCTTTTAAGCTATGTGAGCTTCTCGCACTGGAGAGCTTACCCAGATGGGTGTCGGGGGATTAGTTTACCATCTCGCATTGGAGAGCAATTAGTTTACCCTCTCGCACTGGAGAGCAATTAGTTTATCCTCTCACACTGGAGAGCAAACCCATATGGATGTTGGGGAATTGGTACACCTCTCGCACTGGAGAGCAATTAGTTTATCCTATCGCACTGGAGAGCATGAAAGTCGTTGTCGTGAATGCAGCTAAAGAAAGCTGGACTGCTGGACAACTGAAATAATCCTTAGTCTGCCCCCGGTTCTTGGTAGTTTGGCTGATGTGTCCTTCTGGTACTCGTCTGCCCCCGACGCGCCATTAGGCTGAGCTACTGCGTTTGTTGAAGCAGAAGTTGTCTTTCTATTCGATAATCTATGTGGGGTAGTCATGTCTGCTCAATCTTGTCATTGAAAGATAACTCGTTATGTTGGTCATGTCTCATCGGAGCGCCTTATCAATGGCTTCATTGCACAGGAAATTACGCAATCGCTTGGTCATGAGCCTTTCTACTTTTTCCTGAATTTACCTTTGTTGGGGGTGGCAAAGCTCTCGGCTGCCCAGATTTTGACTTACTGGTCTAGGCTGCTCTTTTATATGTTCGGCTCATCTACGTCGTGGCAGGGTGCATGTGGTCTACTTCTGGCAAACGAGGGAATTCTTTACAGGCTGTCGGTTGAACTTGAGCCGGATTGAGTGATTGTTTCTCTCTGTTCATCGTGTTGCCTGCTCCGATGTGATGTGGAGGATACTCCTTGCGAGCCTAGCCGCAAATGAATGATTTGCCTGGAAGGCTGCACATGTTGATTATCAGAGTGTGGCCCCAACCGTGAATGTATACTTGTCCTCGGGCCTAGTCGAAAGTGCACACTCCTCTGCGCGCTAAGACAGGAGTATACGTTATCTCGAGGGCCTAATCGGGAATGTACACTGCCTGAATGCTCGGCCTGTGGCTGTTGGAAAGGTTCGTCTGCCCTTATCCTACTTCTAGACACCTTGTTCGGGGCACGTTGGATCTCGATACATTGCAAAAGTTGATTCATCAAGCTCATTTGTTATGCAAGGGTGCTCGTCAACTCTATGACTTGTCGAGACAAGTGTTGTTCGCCATTTAGATTGGAAGAGCTTGGAAAGAATGTGCCTCATTGAGCAGTGGAAGTGTGGTAGGCTCCGGCGCGAGATTTGAGTTGGGAAATGTCAAATCCACGAAGAAATATGGTGAAAATACCT
The DNA here is from genome assembly GCF_042453785.1 of Malus domestica. Lineage (NCBI taxonomy): Eukaryota > Viridiplantae > Streptophyta > Magnoliopsida > Rosales > Rosaceae > Malus > Malus domestica. Next base: position 3,445,081 of record NC_091666.1, read on the forward strand.
CTAGCTTGATGGTAGGTCCAGATGGTTGAGATAGTCTTAAGCCGACTTGAGCTGTTTGGGAGGCCACGGGGGCAGGCTGGGTTGCGGGAGAAGGCTGGGTCGTGGGAGTAGGCTGGGCCACGGGAGTGAGATGTTCGGCGGGAGCAGGGTGGGCCGCAGAAGCATGCTGGATCACAGGAGCAGGCTGGGTCGCGGAAGCAGGCTGGGTTACGGAAGCAGGCTGGGTCGCAGAAGCAGGCTGCTCAATGAGGGGTGCATACGAATGTGAGGCTTGGGCTCGGGCTCGGGCTTATGCAAGCTTGGATGGCATGGCTTGGGCCATGGTGAAACCTTATAGTGGTGGTGCCACTCTGCTTACGACCGCATTTTGCCTCATAGATCTTCGCGATCCCATTTCTTGAGTATTGGAATTTTCACTTATGTAATTTTCTAAATTTCTAAACATTATATTTTTCTTATACGTTTTATCAAAGAACCTTTGCAGATAAAAAATTCTAATAATAAGAACGTATGAAAAATATTCAAATGGACTAGAAAATAGAGAAAAACCTTTTTATGCGAGAGTCTTCTACGAGTATGGATTTCAACTCTCAATGAAATCACCAATTTGTGAATGCAAATTTCTCTCATTGATCTTGGACAAAATTACACCTACAAAACAATTAACACCTTAGGTCAAGGTCAAGAACCTTACTCGCCCATGATGAATGGGGGCTTTGGTCGAAGAACCTCCGATGCCAAAGTTAGAATTTAGAGAGAAAAGTATTTGGAGAATTTTTGGGAGTTTTGCAAGAGTGTGGACTTAGCTTTTTAGAAGAAATAGGGTCATATATATAGGGAATGGGGTGTGGCCGGCCTTTAAGTGTGTTTTGGGGTGTTATTTGGTGATTCAATTAGCAATTAATATATTAATTAGGTATAAATATATTAATTGGCTAATTATCATAATAAAAGAAATGTTTTGGGAGGTTTTTGGAGGTTATGGAATGAGGATGGAGGAGACAAATTATGGAATGAGGATGGATGAGACAAATTTGAACTTGTTATCTATTTTTGGCACTCCTGATTTGGTTGATGGATGATTCTCCACTGCTCGCATGTAGAAGGCTTGGTATGCCTCAAGGGTAAATTTGTCATCTTCACCCAAAAATCCACATGTCGCATTGTGATTATTTTTGGCTCCACAATTGACTCTTGCAAGAGATTTTAGTACGTTGCAACAATATCATAATGAACTTATTTACAACCTTGTGTCATATCATGTGAGTGTATTTCACTGTATTACAAAAGCCCAATGTAACCTCCTTGGTTCAACATCTTTTGGCTATTTGTATTATATTCAAATATATAGGTCCATTTTTCCACGTTCTTACAAAATTGTAATGGAATTGCCTTTTTCCTTTTTTTTTTTCGTTGAAAAGAACGAGACTCAATATCAATACAGCTCATTGATGAATTTAGTAGCTACTTATAAAAACCAAAATTACCATTGGTTATCATTAATCTGTGATCCCATATTCTCATGTGCATGCGCATTCATAAAAACTTTTCATTTCTTTTGGATATCCATTGCCTCTTCAAAGGCATTACATTATCTCTTCCAGGATAGTCATAATTTAGAGAATGTGGATCATAACCTCCTCTAGAGCGTTATAGAGCTTGGATTTTAATCTCCACTTCTGGGAGTTGAGTCATTTGGAATCTATACATCTATCATGCTTCATGCATGAGACATCAACGTTCCTATGTTCGCGGATTGTCGTATATCCATGCGGCGACTGTCATGCAACAGTTATACTTCGGGAATGCAATAGTTTAGGAATGTTATATTCTTCCTCTTTTGGAAGACTGAATCTTTTTTAGTCTAAGGGTCTGCCACGTTTTAGACGTGCAACAAATAAATCATTTGCTGCCTCATTATTTTTTACCAAGAAGGACATCAATTATTGTAGGCACATTTGCAGCAAATATATGTGATTTCATCACTTTCTTGCATCATTAAATGCATCTGATATTTTATTGATATATCGTTGCATTATTCAATTATTTTGTCTTCATTTTCATGTTGATTGCTTCGTGAATTAAAATAAGACAAATTCTATTCGTTCTTCTGGAACGATCTTTTCTCATTATTCTTTTGGAATGATATTTTCTCATCGTTCTTCTGGAACGATGTTATTTTCTCCTCCTAACGACGAGAAAATTGTCTTATCAAAATGACAGTTCGCAAACCACGTAGTAAACATATCCCCAGTCAAGGGTTCCAAATATTGAATGATAGATGGTGTTCAACATCAATGCCTAATTCGTGATGATGCCTCATTTCAGTACGTTGTTGCAGTGCAATAGGCACATAGATAACACATCCAAAAACTCGTAAATGTATAATGTTTAGCTAGTTGCCAAACACGAGTTGTACTGAGAACTATTGATGGTTGGTAACATGTCTAAACCGAATTAATAATGCATCATGCAAAATAGCATGTACCCATGCAAAAATTGGCAATTTTGTTTTTATGAGCATAGTGTGGGTAATCAATTTTATCCGCTTAATAAAGGCTTCTGCTAAACCATTTTGAGTATGGACATAAGAAACTTCTGGTTCTTATTTAATAGTCTGTAGACTGAGACTTTTATGGCCTTTATTACAATTAAGTCGAGGCATTACGGCACTTCAAACTTACGGTGCTCATCAAGTAACTTCATGTCTTGGTCTTTAGGATCAAGGGACTTCATGCCTGATCTTTCTGTATGATAGAATTTCGGGTCCAATCATTTTTATATGATGAGGATCAAGAAATTGCAGGTTCTGATCTGTTCAAGGAACTTCGGGTCCTTGTTATACTCATCGTAACAAAAGATAAGTACAATAAGTAAATTAAAGCAATATGCGGTAATTTCAGCCATAATGAATAAATTGCATTTAAGTAAATAAAGTTTGTGATAATGACTTTAATTCAGCACCATTCACATAAATCAAAACTTAAAGCAGTATGCGGTAAAACCGTCCATAATAAATAAATTGCTTTAAAGAAAATAGAACTTGTAAAAGTGTTTTAAGCCAACATAATTCACATAAATAAATATATATTTTTTTCTTCTTTCTTTTCAGATGGTGCAACGCCATTCAAAAGCCTTTACTTTTTTTATATTTTTATTATTCTTATTCATTCACATGTTGCATCATTCCAAAAACTTTGGCCCCATTATTACTTTTCATTCAAATGGTGCAGATGTATCATTATGCCTTTTCCATTTTTTATTTATTTGTTGCCTTTTCAAATGGTGCTATGCATTATTGCATTTTTCAGATGATGCCATGCATATTCCATAAACTTCTTCCATTTTCTTTCTTTGTTTGTCTCTACCAGTCTCGAAACCCAGGATCAGTTGGGTTGTTGTGGAGGTCACACAAAACCAATTCAGTATAAAAAGGCTACCAGAGACTGGCGTTGTTCTTGCATGGCCCAGAGAACATGACATCGCAAAGCAAGAACCTCCTTACAAAGACATAGATGATAATGGGGTTGACGGAGGCATAAGAGAGGGAGGCTTAAATGGAGTTAGTCTTGCCATCACTATCTTAGACAACTGAGTATTCATGGGAGTTCTCGAGATCCGTAAAAAACGACGCGATCTGGGTTTCCAAGTCTGATGAGATTCTTCTGGATCTCTGGAAACCAGTTGTCAAGTACGAGTTTTCTCATATCGTGACAACTTCAGGTCGTTGTAAATTTCAATTCTCACCGGAATTCAATGGGGCGCTTCAGGCGCGGTGGGAGAGACAAAAAATGGACATACCTTTTACTCTGTGAGATTTTGGCTAGCAGATGTGAGAGGTAGGTAATGCTTCAATAGATTTATAGCGTTGTGCTTTCTACTGACATGAGAGATTCTCGTGCTGATAACGTGTTGTAAAATCGACGATGTGTGCAGTGGAATAAATGAAACAAGGCACAAAATTATTATAATTTGGAATAATATGAGTATAAAAATAACTCTCCATATTATCTCTCTATTCTTCCCCTCTTCTTAGCCATGTTGCTTCTATTCTCATTCGTATCTTTACTCCTTCTTCACCTCTCATTCATTTTATAAGCAAAAAAAACACTATTCATTATACAAATTTTTCATAAATAAATAATAAAAATACTGTACATAAATAGTAACAAACCATGGCACGTATTATTCACAACACCTCTTTGTATTTCACGATAAGAGTTGCAGAGAACGCCTTTGCTCCACAACAAAAAGATATTTTTATTTGGGATTTTAAGCAGTCAAATTACTAGGCTAATGTAAATTCCCAAATTACAAATCGCAGAACAAAACATTCTGCACCAATTTGCTCCTGCGCGTTGACCTCCTTTAACAAATTGAACTCCAACCCTTTATTCTTCTTCTTCTTCAGCTCCTCGATTCATTTTCCCAGAAGATTCTTATCCTCGTTCTCTCTCCAACAACTTCTCTAGAAGCCCCTCCGTGTTGGTTTTATACCTAATCGCCCAAATAATACCCAACGAGAAGCAGAGCGACATGATCCAAGACCGGCGGCACGCGAGCACGTGCGGGTCCCGCGACGAGGAACTGAAGAGGAGGGCGACAACTGCGACGAGAAACTGAAGAGGACGGCGACGGCCGTGGAGTGCAAGAGGAAGAAGAAGATGAAGAGTATCGCGAATTCCTTTCGAATCGAGTCGATTTGGATTCTTCGACAGAGACCCAGTTGAGAATTAGCTGTTCTTCTTTCAGCATTGCTTCAGAAGAAGCTTGTGGCTTGGCGACTGAGCGATTTGGTGAGTGGGTGTGAGGAGACAGGGAGAAGAAGAAGGAGAAGGAGGAGGAAGAACATGGGGATTGACGATGGCAACGGGAGTGAGTTGGCACAACGATGCGAGAGAGCGAGACCGAGCGACACGGACACAGACCCGACTAATAATACATAAATTTCTGGAAGGATAAATAAGCCGGCATACACCGTATAAAAGATGTGGGCCAGTTTAGTTAATACGGGTATTATTTAGTACATATTTGTACCAAACACTCAACTTCCTATTATTTATCATATCCTATTATTTATACCGACTGTCAAACGAGATCTTAAACCACTACCAACGAGTACACTTTTACCCTACATAACATCAAATTCAATTTTTGAATTTTATTTTAAGTTTTAATAAACGTGTATGTTGTCATCAAGTACTATAGTCTAGCGGTATTTTTTTTAATTTATAAGTGAAAGATCTTAAATTTAATTCTCGTTAAAAATAAATTCGAATCATATTATTACTGGTCCATTATCAGGCTAAACCCGAATTATAGGTGTGCCTAACTCTAAATAACCCAAAACTAGTGCACATACAAAATGAATAATTACCTACATATCTATTTTCATTTTAATCTTTTAAACCCATGTAATTTCAGTGTTTTTTTTTTTTGAAAAAATAAAATACGAAGGAGCTACAATAACTCTCGGCAAGTGTTATGAAACAGAAATTCCCTTAAAAAAAATTATTGTACAGGAAAAAATAAATAAATGAAAAATAAAAATAAGGAACGAGGAAGAACCCGAAAGAAGAAAAACAATATTTCAGTCTAAAATCGAGGAAGATGCCTTAACAAGTGAACAACACAGAAGAGAAGAGAAGCTCGCTTCCTCCATCATCCCCCCGCCACCGTCAGCCACTCTCTTGGTTTTTCCATTCCAATTTCTCCACCTCCGTTTCTTCTTCTTATTTCTTCAGCTCCGCTCCATTGCCGCCACCTGATTGCTTCAACTACCTCTCCCTCTGCTTCCACCTCACGGTGATGAGTAAGTATCGAAACTGATTTTTCTGAATTTTTTGCTCTGTCTGTTTCGTTGATAGGATTCAGGTTATGGAATTTGAAATTTAGGGTTGGGATTAATGATGTTCTCATTAATCAATTTCCCTGCTCCTCAATTGATCTTAGGGTTTGTGTTTTTGTTAAAATTTTGGGATTCATGTTTTGGGTCAATTGGTGTAGGATTTGCTACAATTTTTTACATTTTGGCCGCAACGTGGAAAGGATTGGTTTTGACAATGAAAAAATGGTAATTGATATGAAAGTAGGTGCAGTCCTCTGAATAAATGTCTATTATATCTATAATCGTGTTACGCGGCACACAATTTTTTTCCTTTTCGTGTTATTTTCGTATGACATGCATATCGGGCTTTCATGCTTGGGTTCAGAACTGACTTAGTAAGACAAATTGATAGTAGATCTACCTGTTATATTTATTTGAATTTGGTATGCCCACTACTGACAAAAGGCATTTTGGTACTCCTGATATCTGTTTTTGGTTTCTCTGTTATACACTCATGATTCGATGTTAGAAATTGGCTTAGCTTGAAAAGAAAAGTCCATACTTTAACTACCTGGTGTATTTCTTTGTAGCTGCCTGAATGAATAGAGGTACATGGTAATCCAGATATAATTATCGGCTGATTAATGGGTAATGAGCAAGTCTTTGTTGTATGTTGATGCTTTGGTTTTCAACCAAATATCAGGAAAGGGGTGAAACCCCATTGAATATGATATAAATTGTGTATACTTTGGAGCTTCCCTTTTTCAGCTTCAATGATTAGAGATCTTATTTTGGATGTTTTTAACTGAATGTAATGAAAAGTCTGAATGTTCATCATGAGATTGATAAATAGATTGAAATTTCTTGCTTTATTTCATGTGATGACCTTATCTGACATTTGAGCACTGTACATCTGTGGACTAAGGCATTAATGGCCGCTGTTGCCAACAGTGTCCTCTAGGTGATTTTCTTGTAGTGATTGTAGGATGGTTTGAAGAACTTAAGACCATCGATATAGAGTAATGGGTAGCAGAGAGATGGACAAACCTGCTAAAGAGAAAGAGAAGGAGACGAAGACAACACCTGCTACTACGCAGGTCCATTTGTGTGTCCTTTTATTGTCTCTGTTATGATAAGTTGAGGCCCTATCATATTGGTAGTTAGAAAAGAGCATTAATGTTTTGTGGGACTTTTCAGGAGCAGCCTGCGACTACTAGTACTGGCACTGTTAATCCTGACTGGTCGGGATTTCAGGTTACAAAGTGAAAAGCCTCAGTTTTGGCATTTTTGTTTAGTTTAAGATATGTTTGGAATTTATTGTGGGTGGTTGTTTGTTCAACAGGCATATTCTCCAATACCTCCACATGGATTTATGGCCTCAAGTCCTCAAGCTCACCCGTATATGTGGGGGGTTCAGGTATATTGGTGCCTATAAGACTTCTTTATTTTTTTTTGTTTAATCTTGATTCTTGATTCATGACCAACGAAATAAATCCTGATTATTCAACATTTGGAAGGCACTTTGTAAAACATTTGACTTTTATGCTATTTTTGACTCGGTGGCTTTTGGACTCGGTGCTTTTGGACATCTAAGAGTTGTGAGCTGTAGGCAGTACAGTGGGAACTTAACTAAACATGTATTCTTTCTTTACAAATCATTTGGAAAGTGTTAATAAACTGAGAGACAGCTTTGGTTCATCTTAAAGATCTTGCCTTTAAGCTTTTTTGCAAGTTTCTGGGATACTGAGCATGTTAGCAAGAATGGGATACAGACGTAGGAGTATTTTTCTTTGTAATGATTGTCTTTTTAACCATGGATTCTTGTAGAATTAAACTTAGAAAGGATTTTTCTTTAGTTTGATGAAGTAAATTACTTTTCTCTCTTTCTAAAACAAAAACAACAAATACAAAAAAATGAAGTGACTTGTTTTTTTTTGTCTCCTATTTCCTAACAGTCTACTATTTTTATTTATTTTTCTTTCTCTGAGGTTACAAAAGGCAGTGGGTATGTTATTGAAAATACTGATGAAAATGCGACTAGATTTATTCTTTTGATGCTTCAAACTTGCAAAGGGGCTGGTACCTGATTTATTTATATTAACAATGTCTAATTTTCAGCATATTATGCCCCCATATGGTACCCCTCCACACCCATATGTTGCAATGTATCCCCATGGCGGGTTATATGCTCACCCGTCTATGCCTCCTGTAAGTTTTTGTCTAGTTTGCTTCAGCTGAAGTACCACATTTCTCTCTAGCCTCATTTTCTGGATGGCACTAACTCTTTATGCCTTGCTTTAAACAGGGATCTTATCCTTTTAGCCCGTTTGCTATGCCTACTCCAAATGGCATTGTAGAGGCTTCTGTAAGTTTCTATCGCTATACCATTTGTTGTTTAAGATAAGGTATTTTCCATTTGAGTAGAGCAGATATAATTGATAAAATTGCATTTAGGGTAACACACCTGGAAGCATGGAAGCAGATGGTAAGCCATCTGAGGTAAAGGAAAAATTACCAATAAAACGATCAAAGGGAAGCTTGGGCAGTTTGAATATGATTACAGGGAAGAATAACGAGCTTGGCAAAACATCAGGAGCCTCTGCTAATGGAGTTTATTCCAAAAGGTAACTGATCATGTTTAGTGCCTATTGGCCTTTTGTATCAGGGATTCGAGCTGCCCCCTTACTGAAATATTTGGATTTAAAACACTCTGGATGGAATAGGGAGATCAAAGCCATCTATTTGATAAGCTTTGTGTATCTTTGTCTGTTCCAATTTTAGTCTTCATTGATCTTTCAGCTAATAAAAGTCATATGAAAGTGATTGTGAAGCTCATTAACTTGTTGATCATAATTTTGTGCTAGGAAATCATGTTTGCATAGATGCTCACGTAGCTCATAATGTGTAGTACTGATTGGATCCTAATTATGAAATCAAATCTAGGTTAGAGCAGTGCAGGACTCATATGGTGTTTTCTCTTGGATCTCTCATTGTTGGATCATGTTTTCACATGTTAATTTTGGTAATGCTTGAAATATGCTTTGGAAATGCAGTGCTGAGAGTGCTAGTGATGGTACAAGTGAAGGAAGTGATGCAAATTCTCAGAGTGTAAGTTCCATGCTGTTTAAGTTGATTATTTGGTTTATTTTATTTGGGCCAGATAAACTGACCCCCGGGTTGTTTATATCGAGCCTATTGTAAGTAGAAGGCTTGGTGTCAATGTTGCATTGCTTGTAATGGAAGTTTGGTCTATTCGAGGAATCTTTATAATTCTTCTTGAATGGTTTATATCCCTATTGAATGGCTCTTGGTTTTTTTTCTTCCTTGTCATTTTTTTTGTAAAATTTAATTTTTGTGAGCTGCTTCTGTTTTCCATCTTATTTTCATTGCTTGTGTAGGACTCCCAATTGAAGTCAGGGGGCAGGCAAGATTCTTTGGAAGGTTTGATTATATAATTTTCTGAGGCTGTTAATCTTTACTTAGAGATTTTACTAAGGATTGTATGGCCTTATTGCAGGTGATGTATCTCAGAATGGCAGTTCAGCACATGGTTCCCAGAATGGAGCACCGCATACCATGTTGAATCAAACAATGGCCATCATGCCATTAACGGCTGCTGGTGCTCCTGGTGCTGTTTCTGGTCCTGCAACAAACTTAAATATTGGGATGGACTATTGGGGTGCTCCACCTTCTGCTGCCATGCCTGCAATGCGTGGGAAGATTCCAACTACTCCAGTATCAGCAGGAATAGTTACTGCTGGGTCTCGGGATAGTGTTCAGTCACAGATTCGGTTACAAGTAATCTTTGTTCCCATGTTTCAAATTCAATTTTCTTTTCTTCTTATCATGTTTTTTCTCCTGCTCTTAGTTAGTCTATTTTGCATTAAGATATAGTTTATAGATCTTATTAAAATGAGGAAGAAGATTAACTTTGAGAATGCAAGGTGATGGTTACATTTTTAAGTTGCACAACTTGCATTCCATGTGAAAATTGGTATTTGTGCATGCTTTCTTAGCGTTTAGGTTAATAGAATTTTGAAACAGTTATATTCTGTGGTTGTAATACAGTAGATGGAGGTTGTTACATGAAAACATGGTGTAGGTAAGTCAATTGAGTTTATAATTCATGGGTAAAACGATTTTTTGTCGCTTTTGAAGAAAGCAATAACCATCTAGGATATCTGCATGAATTGTGTCTCCTCACTTATTCTGATTTCCATGCTTATTTGAAATTACATACTGGCTTTCTTCTCATCAGCATTGCTGTGACCTCTATTATTACAAGTTAATATGAACCATGTTAAGGTTAGCAGTCCACTAGTTGTGATTGCGAGTCCACATGTTTATTTTGTCAACTACTTGCTTTAATCTGATTGCTATTACCTGTATTATGATTCAGTATTATACTATTCTTGTTTTGTGGCTATACCTACAGATAAAACACACGTACTCTATATGTAGTTGATATTCTTAGGGAAATCCTTACTTCATACATCTTTGAGATAAATAGAGATGGATGCTTGACGACTGTCTGAACAAAGGCATGCCCATATGTGGTTTTGTCAAGAGGCACTGTACTTGTTAATTGCATGTTGCAAGGTTGATGTCCTTCATAAGTTTCTCCACAGATACATGATGTAGAATCACCCTTGTTTTGGGTTGTTGCCAAAAGTTGGAGGGGTGAATGCTAGGGTCTAATTTTAAGGTTTATGGTATCGAACAGTATGGTAAGTACTAAATTAAAGGATTGAAAGCTCATTAATGGGCTGCAAATACTTGTTTTGGGCTGGGAAGTAGTAATTGAAGAACACTGTTTTGGTTATTTTCTACATTAGATTATGATGGTCGGTTGTGTCAGAGTTTGTTGAATATGACTTTTAAGTTGGATTGGGAATTGGTGAGTACAGGGAGGGATGGGTGTGGGAAATTTTTTGTTCAAAAATAAATTGCTGCTTCATTAAATGGCTTTTTCTGATTTCCTCTGGGAAGGGAGTCATTGTGGCACAAGGTAACAAATAGGAAATATAGGTCCAGAGAACAGTTGGGATGCTACAAGGACCAAAGGGATCTGATTGAATCCTTGTAAAAAAACATGTCTGAAACAAGAATTTGCCAAATAGAGTAACTATTTAAAACCCAAAGAAATAATATTGGTTCGTAACTGGACTACTTTTAAAATCCAACCGCATCCTAGTATGAAGTATTACAACAAAAAAAAAATGCAAAAAACTTCTGATACATAAACTACAAAAATGCCTAAGCGTACAAGTCTAACAAAACTGGTCTGTCCTAATATTATCAATCCCATTATAGTACATTACTGAGAAATCCTTAGGTAGCCTTACATTGCCCTTGAAAGTTTGATGTGTGGAACCAACATCATTCGCACCATATCAACCTTTTCGTTCTTCTTCTTCCTCACATTTATTTTGCAGTTTGGTCTTTTTTGTTGACCTACAGAATTCCTATCCCATAGAGCATCTAGACTCCAATTCGTTGCGCAGGAGGATTACATACTTGAGTTGAAAGTGTCATGTACGATATATCATTGATATTATGATTGATTACTAGCATGGTAGACGTTTCCAATGGTTTCCTGTGAACTTCTACATGTTTTTGAGTGAATGATTTCCTTCTGGTGTCTAAATTTTGTGGTATATGTGTTTAATATCAATGTCCTTAGTGGAGTGTCACAAAGTATTGCTTTAAGCGCCCTCACCTCTAGTTTTTCCTGCTCAGGATGAGAGAGAGATGAAAAGACAGCGAAGAAAGCAGTCAAATAGGGAATCCGCTCGTCGATCTAGGTTGCGCAAGCAGGTGATTTTTTGCATCTGTTAATTTTCTCTTGCAACTTGGCACTGTATGTACCATATGAACTCATCTGATGTATATGCATGATTTTAAATTAGGCGGAATGCGATGAGCTGGCCCAGCGTGCTGAAGTCTTAAAAGAAGAAAATAACACTCTAAGATCAGAAGTTAACCAGATCAGGAGCGAGTATGAGCAGCTTCTTTCAGAGAATGCTTCTCTAAAGGTAATGTTTACACTTGGTTTGTTTAGTACCTATTTTTATAAAGAAAAAAGAGATTCAATGACCAGCTAATTGATCCCATCCTGCCTTGAAGGATCTGTTAAAATTTCATTATAAATTTTCTTGGAATGATTTGTTTTGCATCAAAACAATCCCAAATTACTTACTAGAAACTGTTCTAGCAAACCTTGATTTAGGATTGCTTTGATCCAAAACATAGTAAGCTAACATTGGTGATCTTGATAGATCCTTCACGTTTTGCATTTACCCTATTTGAATGGCTGTGTAGCAAGTGACAATTCAATCCGATACAGATTTTCCAGTTCTCACATAAACTCTTGGGTAATTAAAAATTTCATTTAAAATGTCTTGCCACATTCTAACTCCTTGTAATGCAACGTACATAGTATATTAGATAAGCCTAACTGCATGGTTCATTGGTTTGGGATAAGTGGTGTACTCTCACTCTGATCCAGACCCTTGTTTTTCGTTTCGCATAACAATTTGTGGATCCAGACTCCAGACATCTTTGTCTTCGTGGGAACTCTAATGGAAATGTAATTTTGATTAGGGATGTACCATGTTAAACTGGATATGCTACTTTCTTTCTACAGGAGAGGCTTGGAGAAATTCCTGGTCATGGAGATATACGGTCTGCCAGAAGTGAACCACATTTGGGCAATGACACTAAACAGAATGCACATACAGAACAGCACGGTGGCCACTAGGATGAGTAACTCAGCTTTATGGTGCCTTCTTGCAGGAGCACAATCTAACCAATTAGCAACAGTGAGTTTATTTTGCGTAGCGTGTAGTTTGACCTTTGTCGAAGTTTTAACCTTTCATATTTTAGGATATGTTCATATTTGCGTATCATATTTATCTCTGCTTGGGGTTACCTTTAGGAGTTGACGCCCGAAGATGATATGTCGAGTGAGAAATTAACGTCATACCCTTGTTTGTTTCGTAAGGGTAGTCGCATTCACACTTAAAGTTAATATGTATTAAATATGGACAATGAATCCGTAACTTGGGAGAGTGATTGAGTATAGGATGGTACGCTAACAGAAATCTTGATTTGTAAACTGGTTTACTTATGTCTACTATTTATATGTTGGTTGCATTAGGCACGTTGAAGTCCATAGTTACCCAAGTTATGTGATGTTACTATTTTGCTCAAATTATAGCCCCAATGTTTCGTGCAAATGATACAACGCCATGTGAAGATAAATTTACACTTCATTGATGGGGGCGTTGTACCTGTGCCAGTGGCGGTGATCCAAGTTTTAAGTCGATCCAGCATGAGTTTCAAGGTTGGTACTAGGTTTAGGCAGGGTTATTTATTTAGGAGACATTTTGATAACCACTTTGTTTTCAGTTTTTAGTTTCTGGTTTTGGTTTTTAGTTTTCACTTTTCAGTTTGAATTTGATCTGACAAGATTTCAGTTTTCAGTTTTCAAAAGTGATAGCAAAAATTGAAAACGAAATGGTTATTAAACAGCTCTTTAACTATGCGTTTATACATTTTTAATTAATTGAGCGCTGATAGGGCATTGAACTTGGGTCTCGGCCCTCGTCTTTTCTAATCTTCTGCTCCAAGTGTTCTCTCTATGATTGCACTAATGAAGTCAAGCACTCTAGGCGAACAAAGCTGAGAGAATTACGCAGCGGAGGAAGATGGAAGTACAATGCGATTAAAAGTAAGAGATAAAAGGCTTAGGTTTGGTAAATTGGGACAAATCAAACCAGGACATAATAAAAATCGAAGAAAAAGTGTTTAGAAAAAGAAACGCAAATTTGACGTAAAAGACTGATACTAGATATGAACATCGTTTAAGGTTCAGAGCTTGAAGGGAAAAAAAATGTTATGCCACCACCAACTTACCATGTCCATCACAACCGGCATGTTAAACTATCGCCACTATTGTCACCACTACTGCCGCTATTGCTACCGTCACCTCTATTATTTCCACCGCCACTATGGCCACCATCTCTGCCACCATCAGTCCCGTCGCTTTGCAACGACCATTGTCATTACCACTCTTCACTATCATTGTCGTCATCACCGCCGCCGTTCCAGCTACCATCACCATCTACACTGCCACCACACCCACCACCATTGGCCCCTCCCTACCCTGTTATTGCCACCACCATCGCCACTGCCACTCCCAACCACTATTATTACTAGCATCACCCTCGCCACTATCACGCACCGCCACTACTTCCACCATTAACAGATACATTTTCAATATGAGAATAGTTAATGATACTTCAAGAATCTCATTTTGCACTCCAAACTTTCTATAACTAGAAAAAAAAATACACTTATAAGGAGTGTAGAATGTCTTTCTCAAAAAATCATTCTCAAATTAAATTACCAAACTCATTCTCAAACTATGAAAATACAAAATAAGATTGTTTTCATTTACAAAATATGTAACTTTAGTTGGGTTAGAATTTCTTCCTCCTAAGCTAGTGTATTTCAAAATATAACATTAGTTAAAGCAAAAAAAAAAAAGTCAATTAAAATGAATAAGAAAAACAATTAAGGGCGTGTCTCATAACATTTTACAAAACAAATTTTGTAGAACCGTTTTGTAAAACATTACTAGACGCGTACTTAATTTCATTTTGGTTGACATGTTTTGTATTTTTAACTAAAGTCATATTGCTACCTAGTACTATGATCTAGTGATATTCATCTTCATTTGTAAATAAGAGGTCTTAGGTCTGATTCTTACCAAAGGCAAATTTGAACCATATTATTGCTAACCCATTGTGAGACTAATTTCATCCTTCTCTCCCTTGGCAATAGGCAATTCAATCCCCTCAAGTGAATAATAACTGCCTTTAATGAACAATAATTGCCTATTGCATCTCCACCCCTATGATGAATAACCCAGACAATTCGTATTAAAATATTAGTAATTTTTATTTTATAAAATAATAAAAATAATTTAATTTTTTAATTTCGGATAAGATGACACACCCCGACTTGGGAAGGTCGAAGCATGCTGGCCATCACCGTGAAGTGACGTAACCATAAGGGTAAGCGATGTAAAAAGTGAGTAAATTTAAAACTGATTAGAACTAATTATACTAAATAGTGAAAGAGTGTGCAATCGTGGGAAGAAGCCACTACAATTATTCAGAGCGTAATAGACAGTGAGACTACAAAAGAGTAGTCAAAGTAACTAAGTACACTTATTACATAACAGTGATAAGTTCGTATGTCTAAACAGAAGAGAATGTCAGAACTGTCGAGATTCCTCGAGTGCGACAAAGAGTACAGCTATCTAGGTCCTAGAGGGGCGAAAAACAAAGTTGAGTGGGTCAGCAAAACAATGCTTACACGAAATCCTTTATTTTCGAATATACTAACCCCTCGCCGTAAAACAAGTATAGTTTCCTTATAACATTATACGTAGGTATGTAAACGATAAATCAACAATATTATAACCAGAAATATGCCAAATCATGATGTATCAAATGCCACAATAATATAATCATGTGATAATCAAGTATAGCTAAGTGCTCATCCATATAGGCTGACACACGAGTTTAAACAAATAATTTCTGACACGAACATGATTGGGTGTAATCAATATGCTCTAGTACTACGATCACGTGAAGTCTAGTGCATAAGCGGTCACATACAAGTAGAATTGCCTAGTGCAATCTACCTGACAGGACTAGCACCTAACTTGGATCAAGCCGAGCGAACGGTGTGATGTGAACATACACGTGAAGGACTGGCCCTGGCCTTGGGGCGAGTACTAACACCAATGCAGCAAGATGAGCATGTACAAATATATATATATATATATATATATATATATATATGAATGTCATGACAGTAATATCTTAACCATATAGTAGCATTTATCACAATTAATATCACAATAACGATACTTGGCAAAATAAGCGTAAAAGTGAAGTAAATACTCATTTATAGAAACTATAAATATGTATAGGTATAAAAATAAACTACCCACTCACAAGTACGTCGCTGGGTCATAACCCTCGAGCCTAGCCTGGCCCCGTAATTCCTAGGGATATGTTTCCCCTATATGTGAAATAACTAAAATAGAATTAATTAAAGCACATATACGGAAACCTAAATAAAACCCTCATAGTTTGCTTAAACCTAGGGTTTAAATATATGAAATCGATCTATTCGACGTCACGGACACACACATGTCGACCACACACTGGCCGGAGGCCAGACGGGCCGCCACAAAGGGTTGCACAACCTGCCACGCGGTACACGTGCCGATGGCATGTGGGTGGTCACGCGCGTTCACGCGCCTACGATTATGCGTGAACTCGCCTTCTCCATGATTTTCTGCATTTTTTGCAGATTTTTGGGCTAACTTCCTGAGCGCCTAACGAGCTCGATTCTCAACCAAAACACTTCTACAAAAGCCAAATTAAAGTTAGGAATGTGATGAATCGATCCATTTTCATAGAAGGTTCAAGTGTGGTCCATGTTGTTCAGAAACGTGGTCTGAAAGTGACCAAATGGCCACGGCCAAACTTTTCCAGAAAGTTGGGAAATTTCTTCCCAACTTCTAGAGTTGATTTCTAACTCGAAAGTTAACCAAATTCAATGATTTAAAAGCCATTTTGAAGTTAAGAATGTAGAGAATAAGTCTATAGCTATTAGATGTCCAGTCGTGATCGAGGTTGACCTGAAAATGTGATGCAAGTGGCCAGATGGCCACGGTCTCTTTGTTGGAAAAAGAAAATTGAGCAACTTCCCTCACCTCGAGCTTTTTGTGCTAGAGTTCAATCGAGATAAGTAAATGAGTTCAAAAACAACTTATAGAAATGAAATGGAGGTTCTTAGGGTTTCTCGGAGTTTACCTAAGCCATGAATGGCCTGAAAATAGCTGTATCAAACTCACCGAGTCGAACCTTTCGAGTTGGATGTCCAAAACTCGGTCAACACGTGAACCAGGGGTATGGTTGAGTTCCTAGGGTCGAGATGAGCATGATGGTGTAGTTTGTTTGTCACGTTTGCAGGTTGTGAAGAGAGTTTGAGAAGCTTGCAGAGAAGAAGGGGAGCACGACAATGAGAGAGAGAGAAGAGAAGGGTAAGGGTTTTCTGATTGGTGCCAAAATAAAAGAAGGGATGGTGATTGGTGGTGAGTGAAGGAGATGGTTGTGGGGAAAAAGGGCTGACGAGTTAGAGACACGGATCCCCTTTTTTAGGGAAACGATGGATTCTTTTATGATTTTATACACTTTCGATGTATAATTCATGCCTCGTTACAGTGTTCCAAACACTGATAAATTTGTACGCGCATGTAAAAATTTAAATACAAAAGTGCGAACGAAAGAAATTAATATAAACGCATTCATGTCACTTGCCGTTAAGGGCATGATAGTCATTTCACACACTCGGGGAGAAATTACATAGGAAAATTAGGGACGGGTCGTCACAGGATTTTTAACCGATCTCGTCACACCACATGTCATTATTTGAAAGAACAATTTTTGTGAATAGATTTCGATAAGATTTTTAACCAATTTCATCGCACGACGTATCCTTACTTGTTTAGAATCGTTGAAAATATTGAAATGTGGTGTAAGGTGGGAGAAAATGGTAAGATACTTACAGAAAAAAATTATAATTTTTAATTTTTTTTCATATTTTAAATTTTTTTATTAACTTAATTAATCTGAAACGTTGGATTACATAAAATTTGAAATCCAACAGTCCAAATTGTGACACGTAGCCCACCGTAACATTTCTTTAAAAAAAAAAAAAAATTAAAACTGACAAAATCAAACGGTCTAGATTCAACTGCAACTGAGTGGGGCTGACACGCGAGCCCCACCGTTTGAAAATATGTCAGAGATGATCCCCCATGGGAGCGTGTTGCCCACATGCCTGACGCAAATTTTTTTAGAACGTAGCTGACGTGAGTTCCCCCTCAAGCACTCGGGCCTTGAACTTCTGCCTAACCTCTCCCACGAGCTCCCCCTCATCCCAATTGCCCTACTGGGTTGGGGCGTCTTTGGGGGCAATTGAATTGGATTTGTTGCCAACCCTCATGGTAAAATACCATGGTGGAGTTGCTCTTAGTGTAGATAGTATGCTCTGTTTTTGAAAAAAAAAAAAAAACAACAACAACGAAAGTCATATTTTGAAATTCACTAGCCGTATCTTGTCACTTAAAAATATCTTTGACCACCCAAACACGAGAAGAAACAAAGAAAAGCAGAAAATTACCGACCATACATTATATAATTAAAAACAAAAAATAAAGAAGAATACCAACTGCTTTTAACCACCGGCTTGCACTATCAAATTATCACGGCTCTCTCTCTCACGCACATAAATAAGCTTTAAAAAATGCAGGTTTCAGGGGTAATTGGCGACGTTTCTTTTGTAATTCCCTCCGGTGGTGGTCTCAGGAGGCCAGAATTCGGACATTTCCATGCCCACGGCCAAAACCATTCACATCCACTCACTGATTCCAAGTCATTTCTTTCAGCTTCATTTTTCAGAGTAAGCCCTCTCCTCCACTCACTCATTCATCTTCTGCTATTGCCCTTGGCTGCTAAGAAAGTGTGAGAAATTTAATGGGTATTTTTAGATTTTAATTTATCGTCTGGGTTTTTTCTTTCTTTTTCCAAAGCGCTTTTCGTTTCTTGCGGAAAGATTGGATAGAACCCAGTTCAGAACTTTAATTTTGTCCTGTTTGGTTGCCTAGAAAGTAGAAAGTGTAGAAAAAGAAAATTTTTAGTTTTCATTTTCTTTAATTGAGGACCTGAGAACTCCATTGTTCAGTTGCTGATCCAAAATTTATACCGTAAGGGGTCATGGAGGCAGGTTTAGGGGCCTCCAATGAGTCAATATACAGCTTCAGTGGGGAAGTTTCCAACTTGAACCCTCTGGTCCCTTGCTGCATCCGCCAGTGGATGCATTCGTATAACTTTTTAATATTCTATTCGCATTCATTGGTATCTGAACATCTGCTTTGCTGTCATTTTGTATCAGTGCTTCTAAATATCGAAAGTGATATACTTGATTTGATACTTGCTCCTTAATTGGCATTGCTCTATTAATTTTTCCATGCCTTCATTGAATTTGTACTCCCATATATTCTTTTTTTGTTTTAACCAATGCTGAACCTTTTGATTCTACCGATCTGTTTCATAAGGTAGTTGCTTCCAAGGGGTCCAAGGGGATTATTCACCATTGTATATATAGGTATACATAGAGGCTTTCGACGTTAAGGATGTCCTTATTTAAGAAAACATAACCGTTAATCAAGTATCAGATTGCTGAAATTCAATTAATAAAGTTGTACGGTTATTTCCGCACTATATTGCTATATGCCATCCTGTGCTGGCATGTCCATCATGGGGCACTAAGGCAAGGTTATGGATGCTTGGCGCGCTAACATAATTTTCTTTTTCTTTTCTAGAGTTGTCCTTCATTTTGCATCCCAAAGCTGGGAAACGGACTATATAACTGCCGAGCAAGGGGGTTGGTTGTGAGAGCATCAAAGGATTCAAGTGATAATTTGGTGCCAGTTGCTCCTCTTCAATTTGAATCTCCCGCTGGCCAGCTTTTGGCCCAAATATTGGAAACTCATCCACATCTACTACCTGCAGCCATTGATCAGCAGCTTGAGAACCTTCAAATAGATAAAGATGCCCAAAGAAAAGAAGCTGCTTCATCTGCAAATCTCCTCTACAAGTACGTACTGTGATTTATCAAATTAGTTGTTTTCGTTTTGCTATTGAATAGATGAGTAAATGGTAAGTTTTTTTTTTAACACGCGTCTTCATTTGATACACACTTATCGGAATCGTTAACAGTTCCTCTCTAGACACTCCCCTCAGCAGGCCCAGTTAAATAAATTGACCCAATCGTAAGGCCTTATTGGTAGTGTATGTCACCAAGTGTATACGAATTAGGGGAATTCTGATTTAGTTTCTGTTCTTAATTTTTGTTTAGTTTGTAGTAGGGTTAGGATTACTTTCCCCTTTGTAGCAGGATTAAGGTTATTATAAATAATTATGTGCTTTGTGATTCAGTAGAGCAGACTTGAATGATTGCTTTGGGCTGATTGGCTCGATTTTTTGTTTCGTTTGGATAATGAAACATGATTGCATTTGTCAGATCAATAACTTATAGGTGAGAATACATGTAATTATCGAAAATAAAAAACAGATATTGCAAAATACTGCATTAGATCTGCACTGTTGTTATAATGATATCATCCTATCTTATGCTCACTCCGCCTTCTTCTTAAAACGATAAGTTTGAAATCCATATAGTTCCCTTTTCTTTGAATTTACTAGGTTTAAACCCCTTGGAGATTAGCATTGTAGTACAGGTTGAATAATGTTATGTGCTGCTCCAGTTATTTCCCATTTTCAATCTGGTTTTTAAATAAAATGTTTGACCATAGGAGCTTTGGTTGCTTAAGTAACCAATGTTGAATAATAGCTACAAGGTTTTATTTATTTTCATGAAATTCAATTTGAAGTAGACACAATCAGGTGTCTAAAAGGCACTGTTATCAATTTCTCTTCATACTGTAACTAGCTTTATACATGTCTAACAAGGTCTTTGCTCTTTATTTGTTCTCCTCAACTATTGTATTCTTAGTTGTTTTGGTGTCTGGGAATGGGAACTAATTAAGTAAAATCATGAATTTTAGACGAATAGCTAAAGTCAAGGATAAAGAAAGGCGCATGGCATTGGAAGAGATAATATACTGCTTGATAGTGCATAAATTCGTAGACCGTGAAATTTCAATGATCCCGAAGATATCAGAGACATCAGATCCCACCGGTAGAGTGGATTTCTGGCCAAACCAAGAAAAGAAACTAGAGTCTGTTCACTCTCCTGAAGCCTATGAGATGATACAGAGCCACTTATCCCTTGTACTTGGTGAGCGACTTGTGGGCCCCCTTTCTTCCATGGTTGAGATTAGCAAAATAAAACTTGGAAAGCTGTATGCTGCTTCAATAATGTACGGATATTTTCTCAAAAGAGTTGATGAGCGGTTCCAGCTTGAGAGAACCATGAACACCCTTCCTGAGGGTTTCACTGCAGATCCAGCACCAGCAAACCAGCTTTGGGACCCTGATTCCTTGATTCGGATAGCTCCTGAAGGTGCTAGTGATAGTGATAGTGATAGCAAGTCATATCGATTGAGATCCTATGTGACATACTTGGATGCAGAGACACTTCAGAGATATGCTACTATAAGATCAAAGGAAGCTATTTCTTTGATTGAAAACCAGACACAAGCCCTGTTTGGGAAACCTGACATCAGGATTGCAGCGGATGGTTCAATTGACGCACCTAATGATGAGGTGATTGCACTTACCTTCTCTGGATTGACAATGCTCATCTTGGAAGCTGTTGCTTTCGGATCATTCCTGTGGGATGCTGAAACCTACGTTGAATCTAGATATCACTTTGTCAAAAGCTAAAGATGTTATGTTTCTTTATTTACGCCCAGAAGCTGCATAAAATCATCATGTATTGAGCATGGTGTAATGAGTTTCTTCTTCCTGTAAATATAAAATGTTAGTGAACTTCTTTTACCAAATTCACAGATCGGATCTTGTTGCAAATTTGAACTACTTTATCCCAAATGCTAACACTGGGAACAATGTATACACAACAGAAATGCAGAAAGATAAAATTGAAAACCTTTTACCAGTGAGGCCAAAAAAGCGACACTCTTGGAAACAAAGTTAGTCCCTTTCTTGCACCACATGGCTACCAACGGATGGATGGTGGAAACAACTTGGCTTTCAGTGAATCTTTTCTGTATTATTCTTTTGCAAGGACAACCTCAGGGGGTCTTTCCTTCCTGTTTTTCTGTGTTTAACGATCTTATTTTCTTTGAATGTGCATGTTTGCTGAGTGCTTGTCCTGATTGTTGTGTGGATGTTTCAATATTTGTGTATGCATTCGATTTTGCCATTGTTTGTCTGAATTAAGTATGTTCAGTTCTCACTATGTTGTGTTATATGTTCATGGTTTTTAGATTGCATGGTTTGGTTTCCTTCTGCATTTTACTACATGCGTAGTGAGCATGATTTCTGCAACATGTCTTTATATCTATTTTTTCCTTTTATAGCCGACCCCACTTAGTGGGAAAAGGCTTTGTTGTTGTTGTTGTTGTTGTCTTTATATCTATTTTTTCTATCTTATCATTGTCGCAGGTGGTTGTATTTCTATTAGATTTGACAGATTGTGTATGAGGTTGTGTGATCTAGTTTTGCAAGGTAAGCAAAAGGAGAAGATTGAAGAAACCACCTTCTATGTAGTTGTCCAATTAAGCTCTAAAACACCATTAGAGTAGTCTTAGAACTAAGTTTGTAAGTAGCACTTGCTTGAAGGAAGCTGCTGTGAAGTTTCAAGTAACTTATTGTGGTCGAGCTTATCATAAATGGAGGTACGTTGAACTTCATATTCATGCATCACATAGGAGCATTTGCTAGATATTTCTTTCTACTTATCAATCTACAGGAATTGCATTGAGCTGCTCACGATATAGTTGTCGATTCATCCTATCTCATAGAGTTTATTTGATTAGAGATGCATTGTTTAGACAAATGACACAAATGTACTTCATACATATCATATAGATTTAGGTTCTCAAAATCGATTCAATCAAAATTTCATGGTTAACTTGATTTGATTGATGTGTCACGTATGTGTCCATTGGAGAATAGTTGAATCCATTTCCTACCTCTCTGTGCATTTGGAAGAACAAGCTTGGTTGAGGGATCGAGCTAAGGAGATACTTGCCTTCATGTGCAACTGCAAGCAGGAGCTAGAAATCGAGCTGCAAATAGAGCAAAACTTCACAGGTACCAGTTGCTATTTATGATAAGGTTATTGGGTGATTGAGTTGCGATTTGTACCTTGTATGAGCTTTGGTTTTGAGTGGATTTGTTCTTCAACTTGGTCAAGAGTGACTGATTTTTTTAGACTCTATTTAGAAGGTTTTTTTTGGCCACCAATTACCTTGTGCTATTTCTATCAACTCTTCTCTTTTTAGTAAAAGATAATTGAAAGTCCTAAACAACTAGAATTAAGGACATTTACTTTTTCTTATTCGAAAACTCTTAAACAAACTTTCTTTATCATCAAGGGCACATTCTTTTATTATTAAGGACATTTTCTTTTAAGAATGAGGATCCTCTTCGGATTGTCTTTGTGAGGATTCTGGGAATTCTCAAATCGTGTCCGTACATCGTACAGCCAGAAATCATTTTAAATACTTTTATTTAAAATTAAATATGAATAGTACCTGACTAAAACTACATTATTGCTAAATATGAATTTGAACTACATTATTACTAGCCTATTGTGAGACTTAGCCTATCACATCCCTTTTAATGTAGATAATATCGTTTGTTCAAAAAATAAAAACCATCATGAAGTGTGACTCTCTTTTTGTTTTTCTGTCCTCATAATATAAAAAATGTACTTGAGAGACTTTGTATTAGTTCTTCCTAATTCAAAACCCATATGATGTTTAACACTCAAGGTGATGCATGAGTATTTGTAATGAAGTGAAACAAAATCACGAATATGACGTAAGGCCTCATGAATATAGTCTCGCATCATAGATTCAGCCATTTGTACAAGTGCAATTGGTATTTTACATGTGAGACTTATGATATGTTCAATTTATCTTATGGAGACTCTATATACATGAAAATCTTCACAACTTATGAAATATTTGAAGAATATCTCTCGAATAGATATTATATAGGATACAAAATGTCATGAAATTTTTCTATATGGTAATAAGCTTTGATCAAGAATTTCATGCTATAACTTGTCTTTCATGACTATCGAGAGATATTTGTGCCGACGTTGAGATAAATCGTAACATAAGAGGATAAGTTATAATACAAAGGATAAGTTTTAGTAAGCGCGTCCAATACTTAGTTAATATTTGATACAACGCTATTCTCTTTTCATGCCACCTTGATTTTCTCCCATTGAATTTTCCAAGCAAAATTTGACAAGACAACTATCAATACATTGTAAATCTTATTAGTTGAATGATTCAACACTTGGGTCAATATGTAATACTTATTAGTTAAATTCCTTAATGATGTAAAGTAGAAAAATTTGACCCAAGTCTCCAAATAATCATTCCCTACCTAATGAACATTCAAACTTCTTTCGGAAGATAAGTATTATTTGATACATATGCATATCACGCTTTACTGCAATGTCGAAAAATAATCATATCTAAACACATCTTGATGTGGATTTAATTTCAACCGATTCTCCTATCATAATAATTAATTATCTAACTCACTAACGTTATCGTACAACTCAAAAGGTATTATTTGATACATAAACTATGCAAAGAAAAAAGGTAACAAGGAGAAAGTAATTGGCATGCAGAACTAACGACAATGTGACATGGAGACGCGGTCCTAAGGTCAAAAGATTGCACAGATGTAACTTTCCAAGATGCCCTTAAAGTGGCTTACTTGCGAAGCGTTCTTCCTTACGCCATCCTCACTGCCTTATCAATTTGGGCAACTGAAACGTAAACCTCAATTCCCAAAATTATTCTGCAACCCTGAAGTTCCAACCCTCTTGTTTCTTGTTTCTTGTGAGCGAATTTTCACTTGCTCTGCTTATATTTTATTTTATTTTTATACATTTTTTTTTCTGGACCAACCGGATTTGGTCAATTATTGAGAGGGCAGGTTACTATCTATCATATGTTTTCTTCTCGTGTATAAACCATTAAGCTCATAATTAAGAAATAAATAAATAAAGAAAAAGAATGAAAAATAAATAAAAGTCGTGGCTTAATATTCAATGGCCATATGATAGAGAAATATAATAAATAAATAGGTTAATATCGTTTTTAGTCTTGTGACTAAATGTCATGAGGGAATGAGTCATCTTATGAAGATGTTGATTTTCCATAATCTTCTAGTATACGTACTTGTCATAACTTGACACGTACCCCTTAACATGGTCATATTTGAAGGATGGGTGGACATACTTGGCCTAATTATCGACATCATGAAATGGATGGAAGCTTTTGGAACATGTTAAAAAGGACCTTATTCTTATCTTTTATTTTATGAAAAATACTTGTGTCCACCGTATGTTAGAACTTACTTGTCTGTCCACTTGTAATTAACTTATATTTATTATGCAGCCGTCATTATATAAATCATTCATACTCTTTATTATCATATCAATATTAAATCTGATAAAGAAAAAAAAAGTCATTCATTTCAGAGTTCATTGGGTCATTCATATACATCAAACAAATAGATAGTTCATCGCGAGATCGCTACTAAATAATCTAAGAAAAACCTAGCTCAAAACGTCGATATTTTGGTGACGTTATTTTGGTTGGGCATTAAGTTTTGCGTCAACCATTCAGGCATTTTGTTGAATAAGTTATGAGTACCAAGAGTCACGAACTAGGAAAGCAAGGGGTCATCGAAGGTGCTTCCCAATCAATTTTCTCAGTCTCAAAGGAGTCACCTGACACTCGTCCCTTAGTGAATCCACCACAGTGACAATATATACACACAACAAAAATTGAAAATTAACATAGTTCTACTTTAGGGTATTTTAACACTAGGAGATACCAAAGAAATCACATATGTGGATCACATGTAACCCATCTCTCTAATAAAAGTAAGACAGACCAATATAATCATGTACAAATATATATCACTTTTATTAAAAAAGTGTTTCACATGTAATTTACAAAACATAGAGTCTCTAACATTTTCCTTTAGCACCGTACAAAAATGATAAACGACGATACGTACGTTGCTAGATTTATAGTTCGATTAAAAAAATATAGGTGTAACTTTATTCTCTTGTATGGACCTCCCGATTAGAATAATAACAAATATGAATAAATTAGTTAATTATAAATGGAATATCAGCTTTGGTAATTTTTCTTTTGGCATAAATCAATTAAACCCATTACAACCCCACAAGGATCCATATCATATTTGTTATTTAGTTGTTTGGATCTGTATTCCCGTGCATGAATACGTAGTTGTTAGATTTTGTTATCCATCACCTACTGCAGACGTTAATATCATTTTATAATATATATACACACACTACTTTATTTTAAATAAAATAAAGGTTGCTACCCAACCTTTATTTTATTTTAAATTCTAATGTATTCAAATCTCTTTAAAAATGATTGAAAACGTTTTTTATGAGAGTACTTTTAGAATCAATCATTAGTAAAAATGCAAATAAATCTTCAAAAAGCACTTGAAGTGCTTCTTGCAAGACAAAAAATACTTTCACCAAAAGCGCCTTAGTAATTTAATAGTACTTTCAGACAAGTCCTTATAATTTACAAAATTTGATATGTTTGGAGAAATATTCAAAAACAACAAAATGTGTCTAGAATTAATATATCACAGAAATAATATATCAAAGACACACCAATTTTTTATTTTTATTTTTTTATGTATTTATCAAACTATAATTACAAAAATGTAGAAATTCCTATACTACAAGAAGTTTGCCAAATATTTTTCTTTTTGTAAGTTGGTTGTAACCACCATGGACCAACTTTTTTTTGTATGTAATTATTTCTCACAACCCTTATCACATCCTGGCCTGGGCCCCACCACATCTCGGGTTCGACTCTACCGTAGCACGATATTGTCCGCTTTGGGTCCTGACCACTCCCTCATAGTTTTGTTTCTGGGAACTCACACGAGAACTTCTCAGTGGGTGACCTATCTTGGGAATGCTCTCGCCCCCTTCTCGCTTAACTTCGGAGTTCGTACGGAACCCGAAGCCAGTGAGCTTCCAAAAAGCTTCGTGCTAGGTAGAGATGAGAATATACATATAAGGCTTACATGATCCACTCCCCTGGGCGATGTAGGATGTTACAATCCACCCCCTTAGGGGCCCGAGCCCAACTCCACTGTAGCACGATATTGTCTGTTTTGGGCCCCGACCACGCCCTCACGGTTTTGTTTTTAAGAACTCACACGAGAACTTCCCAGTGGGTCACCTATCCTGAAAATGCTCTCGCCCCCTTCTCGCTTAACTTCAGAGTTCCTACGGAACCCGAAGCCAGTGAGCTTCCAAAATGTCTCGTGTTAGGTAGAGATGAGAATATACATATAAAGCTTACATGATCCACTCCCCTGGGTGATGTGGGATGTTACAACCCTAGCTAATCAATCACCACATTCCAATGGCAATCGAGTAATACCCCAGCGAAATATGGGCATTCTCAAACATCCGCAATAATTAATTAAAGGAGAAATTAGGTTCACATTCTTCTTTTTGCTATTCCATTGATTAAAATCCTATTCATTTTCAATTTTTGATCAAGGTCCTTAGGTATTAATAACATTATTAATTATTTGAATAATAAAATATTTTTATTTTAAATATATTCCTTTGTGTTAAAAATGTTACAATTAGCATATTAAAATTTATGGCTAAATTTTTTATCATATATTTTTATTTTTAGTTTGTACCTATTTTTAATTTGTACCAATTTTTTTTCATTTTTAATTTGTACCCATATATTAGTTTCTTTTTGTGCCCATATTTTTTAAAGTTTTATTTGTCACATCTCGGCCTAGGCCCCCACCACATCCCTGGCTTGACTCCACCATAGCATGATATTGTCCGTTTTGGGCACCGACCACTCCCTCACGGTTTTGATTATGGGAACTCACGTGTGGCGTGGCGGCGTTTGGGCCGAGGTGTCCCCTGACCCTCCTAGGACTAATTCTTTACCATCACTACACTTTATGGCTTCGTCACCTTTCAGGTGTCGGCCAGCACAACTCGGTTCGGAGTCCTAATGGACATTTCGGGTCGTGGTGTGTCATTATTTGTGTTTGTACCCATGTGTATACCATCACGTTACATTGTATATTTAATTAATGATAGAAAAATTATATATGGTATATTTATGTTTTATGACTAAACTTTGTATCATATATTTATATTTTTAGTTTGTACCCACTTTTAATTTGCAACATTTTTTTTTAAATTTGTAGTATTTTCTTTTTAGTTTTATTTTGTACCCATGTATTAATTTTTTTTAGCGCCTATATTTTTTTAAAATTCATTTGTACTCATAATTTTTTAATCTTTTATCTGTACCCTAATTTATTTATAATGTACCCATTCTTCTTTATTAATTTACCACTTTGTTATATGTGAAATGTACCAACTTTTTTAACACTACGGATACATTCTTTTGCCATTTATTATTTCTTATTTTTACATAGTTTTTATCCATTTATTCAATCAAAATGTTTGAATTTTTTTTATTGTAACCTTTTCTAATAGTATTATAATGAGGGATTTTAAATTTATAGGATTATAAATCTCATAAAATATCAAACAATTAATGTCAAAAGTATAAAAATATAAATATTAATTGTAATAGAATGAGGTGTACAAAGTCAAGGGACTTTAATCAAAATTTGAATACCATTAAGGTTTTAGTCAAAGAATGTTAAAGATTAGGGACCGCATCCAAAGTATCCCTTAATTAAAACATTCAATGGCTAATCAGTAGCTGCTGAGAGATTTTTCAGTGTGACCGTCACACGAAGTGGTACACCACATGTCCCTATATAAATGGTGGATTATGTGTGTTAAAAAGTTAATAACTTAAATATTAAAAAATTTCACCACTTGCATAAAAACACATGGTGTACCATCCGTATTCTCGTCACAATTAAAAATTTCTCCAGCCGCTGGCTGACCATATACTTTCTCCCCTTTTCTCTCTCTCGTAACCTTTGCATTGAATTCCTCTTGGCCTCTTAGCTGCTGGATATATAAACAGACTTTGGCAGAGAAATCGAAAGAGGTGGGATTGGATGAGAGAGAGAGAGAAATTTAAACAAAAATAGGCAAATATCGATCAAAATTTGAATCACAAAGAAAAAAAATATCGAAAGCAAATGGAGGGGTTACAACGTTGTAGATATTGGTTTAATGGAGTTTATTTCTTTTTCCATTCTTTGAGGTTAGTACTATTGATCCTATAAATCTTATACATCAAGATTTTTGGCCGTTAAATCTTGTTTAATGGAACTTGACTAAGAATTTAACTTGCAAAATTTTTGGTGTATATATTGCTAGGATACTGGGGAGCATATTAAAAACTCTTACGAATTTGACATGTGACGAAAATTGCTAGTTATTAGTACGAAAATTGGTAGTTATTTGTAATTTTCCCTTGTTATGTAATTTGCCTTTGTCTGTAGTTCTGCGGGCATAGGTAAGTGGCTGTTGGTCCAACTAATCCAATTTGTTGGAGATATTTTCAGCTGGTGGTTCATGTTGGTGTTGCATCGTGTGGAAAGGACAATGGAAGCCATGGTCGCATGCTTTGCCGCACGGTTGATGCTCACAGCATAGCAATGGATATACGCTACATGTTTGGTGGGCGGAAGATTCCCCATGATTTGCTTAGGAATTCCTTGTAATTTGCTTTTGTATTGACATTTGAGGATAGTTCCTTGTTTCGTGCGGGACGCTCTTTTTCCTTCCACCGGTTGAAAGCTCCGGCAAGGTTTTATTGAGCCCCAATAGGCAAGCTATCCTCAGTTTGTTGTCAATTTGTACTTGTACCCCGCTGTTCGAATGGAATATCTAATATCGTATTTCTCTCAAAAAAAAAAAAAAAGATGATGACTATTTTCAAGTGATGATAAATTTATTTAAAATATAGCAACATTAATGAAATAACACACAACGTGGTTGATAAAATATAAAAGAAAAAAACACAATACATTAAAAAAAAAAAAAGACACTAGGGGATAAGCTAAGCTTGGAGCCTTTGAGCATGGAAATCAAACCCCGCAATATTCCTTGACAGAGAACCCATCCCCAATATTAAGATAATTGGCCATATAAAATTGAACATAATCCAACATATGCAATGGCTTATACTTCACGGGGTGGTCGTCGGTGGTAAGCTCGTCCGGTGCGCGTGTCACCCCTTTCAAGTATGAAAATAGTCCAAACGAGTATCTTTCCTCATTTTCCTTCAGATTGACTCTATGTTTACAAGATGGTATTCTGTCATTGCTCCAAACCTAGGCAAGAAAAAGCATAGATTATAGTTGATCACTAGAAATAGAACCCCTTTTAGTCTATGACAGCCTCATTTATATCCATGAAACAGAATGATTAATGGAAGCGTATAGTGGCATACCTGAAATCCATCAGATGCCATGAATAGGAAGGATGAAGGCAAAGGATCAAAACCAATCCATTTGTTATCTTTTGTATATATCTCAAGACCTTTGACATGATTTTGGTGGAGTATGGAAGTTAAAGTCTTGTCTGTATGCACGGATAGACCCTGTCCAGTTCCCATTTTCTCTGGTTTCTTATATTTCATAAAGCGGAAAGTGGACACAATCGATTGAACGTGATCGTCAAGGTATTTTTCTACATTGTAGTTTTTGAATACCATTCTTGTAACCACTTGATTTAGACCTAGTTTGGGAGTGAGGTGCTTAAAAAAAAAGCACCTATGAAAAAAAGCTGTGAGGGTTTTAAGTGTTTGGTAAACTGAAAAAAAATGGCTTATTTTGGAAGCTGCTGTGAGAATAAGCTGAAATCAAAGGAAAAAGCTGAAGCTGCTATTTGTAGCTTTGGAAAATTGGTTTTTTTTTCAAAGCACACGGAACTACAGTGCTCTTTTAATGAAAAGACCCACTATCAAACTGCTTTTTTTTCCAAAAGCATTTTTACAAAAAAGTTTACCAAACGCTCTGCTGATTTATTTCACAGCCGCTTATTCTCACAGCACAGCCGCTTATTCTCACAGCAGTTTTTTTTCAAAGCACAGCAATACCAAACCAGCCCTTAGTTCTGCCATCACTTTTCTATACGCATCAGCAGTCTTACTAGACAAAAGAACAATGTGAAAGGTGAGTCGATATATCCCAAACTCAATCATTTATCAAATATATACTAAACCATACCGATATTGATCATTTCCATTAGGCCAAAAATGATGTTCGAATACGCGCGATTTTTCACTGTCTGTACCAGTTGCCAAGCTTTCATGGAAAGGCCCCGTTAAATGACCATCAAGTATAGGTTTTTCCTGCGGATTTTGCACTTTAGTTTCAATTGGGAAATCAAACAGCTCTTTTAATGTCCCAAACATGCTATCGTGAAGCTCAGGTGAAACTTTGTTGGGCAGGACTGCCATGAAACAGCCAAACTCTTCGAGTGCGCGGCAAACATTCCCACGTACTGAGAGCCAAGAACTTGTCCCTGGCTTCAAGCAATCCTCTTGGGAGAAATCTACTACTGGAATTTTGGGTACCGTTTGGGTAACACTTGTGACATTCATCTTTGTCTTTTCACAAGTTAAGAGGTTTTGAGGACTCTATGGATATTGAACTAGAAGCTGTAAGTTCTCAACCGATTAAACTGATATTTATAGAGTAGTTAATTATAAATGGAATATCAGCTTTAGTAATTTTTCTTTTGGCATAAATCAATTAAACCCATTACAATCCCACAAGGATCCACATCGTATTTGTTATTTAGTTGTTTGGATCTTTATTCCCGTGCATGAATATGTAGTTGTTAGATTTTGTTATCCATCACTTACTGCATACATTAATATCATTTTATAATATATATATATATATATAGACACACACTACTTTATTTTAAATAAAATAAAGGTCGCTACCCAACCTTTATTTTATTTAAAATTCTAATGTATTCAAATCTCTTTTAAAACTTAAATTCTAGTTTGCATTGTATGTAGAAATTTACGGCTCGTTTGGAAGTATTTTTAAAATGACTGAAAACGTTTCTGATGAGAGTATTTTTAGAATCAATCATTAGTAAAAATGCAAGTGAATCTTGAAAAAGCACTTGAAGTGCTTCTTGCAAGACCAAAAAAACTTCCACCAAGAGCGCCTTCGGTAATTTAATAGTACTTTGAGACAAGTCTTTATAATTTACAAAATTTGATATGTTTGGAGAATATTCAACAAAAAAAAAAATGTGTCCAGAAATAATATATGGGAACTTTAACAAAAAGCTCCCGGTACTGTTCACTTTAACGAAAAACCATATTTTTACACTAAAAAGTCAATCTTGGTACTATTCACTTTACCCTTTATTTTGTCCTTATCATTAAAACTCAAAGTTTTCAAGCCCTTTTCATTAGTTTTCCTATAATATATCAAAGACACACCAATTTTTTAATTTTTTAATTTTATGTATATATCAAACTATAATTACAAAAATGTAGAAACTCCTATACTACAAGAAGTTTGCCAAATATTTTTCTTTTTGTAAGTTGGTTGTAACCACCATGGACCAACTTCTTTTTGTATGTAATTATTTCTCACAACCCTAGCTAATCAATCACCACAGTCCAGTGGCAATCGGGTAATACCCCAGCGAAATATGGGCATTCTCGAACATCCGCAATAATTAATTAAAACATTCAATGACAAATCAGCAGCCGCAGGCTGACCATATACTTTCTTCCCTTTTCTTTCTCTCGTAACCTTTGCATTGAATTCCTCTTGGCCTCTTAGCTGCTGGATATATATATAAACAGACTTTGGAAGAGAAATCGAAAGAGGTGGGATCGGATGAGAGAGAGAGAAAAGAGAGAAATTTAAACAAAAATAGGCAAATATCGATCAAAATTTGAATCACAAAGAAAAAAAATATCGAAAGCAAATGGAGGGGTTACAACGTTGTAGATATTGGTTTAATGGAGTTTCTCTCTTTTTCCATCCTTTGAGGTTAGTACTATTGATCCTTGTGTGTTTTGGAAACGTAGGTGCAGCGTTCTATAACCTGACCACCATCCCCTTCGACCAAGGCTATATCCCTCTCTTCGGCGACGGCAACCTTGTCCGCTCCCCCGACGGAAAAGGTGTTCGTCTCCTCCTTGATCGCTTCACAGGTTCGTTCTTTCTTTCTTTCGTTCATTTGTATTTTGTGTGTGCGCGCACAGAGAGGCTGTATTAATAGTTTTATCATTTACGATTCATAGTTTGGAATTCTCTAATTGTCTCTTGAAATACTCTCTTTTATTCATACTAATTAATTCTTTATTTTAAATTAATGAAGGTTCTGGCTTCATCTCCTCCAATCTTTACAACCATGGTTTCTTCAGCGCTAACATTAAGTTGCCATCCGATTACACTGCCGGTATCTGTGTTGCTTTTTACGTAAGTTTTCTTATTATTTCTACGTAACACAAGCATATATATGGTAAATTAATTTGAAACGACCTTTTTTCTTACGTAAAATGATCCGTTTTTAGTTGGGAGGAAATGAAGGGAGATTCGTTGATATTTTCTAAATAAGTAGATGTAATTATAATTTGTTTCTAAATTTGTGTGGCTGCGATGACCAAACAAACAGACATCAAACGCGGACGTATTCGAAAAGAGCCACGATGAGTTGGACATAGAATTCTTAGGGAACACAGAAGGGAAGCCATGGAGATTCCAAACCAACATCTACGGAAATGGCAGCACCAACCGCGGCCGCGAAGAGCGTTACCGCCTCTGGTTCGACCCTACCAAAGACTTCCACCGCTACAGCATCCTTTGGACCCCCGAAAAAATCATGTATGTCCTATCGATCCTTTTCTTTTTCAATTCTCATCTAATCAAGTATTAATTTCATTTTCCTCTTAGTTTTGTTTTGTTGTTTTTCCTCTCTAGAGAAATGTTTTTAACATTTGTTTTTAATTTCCTTCTGTTCATGTTCATTGCTGTTTGTTGATTTTTATTTTTATTTTTTATTTAATTCAATTCAATAGTTAAAAATAAACAAGAATGCGTAGAAAGATGAAAAGAATGTTTTGAGAAAGTTTTAGTATACCTATGGATCAAGATGATTCTTGTTGTTAACGCTGGTAGGCAATACGCATGCTTTGTAGACTTTGTTGTATGCTTTATTTGACCTCACGGGAGGCCATACACACTTTGAGATTGCGTATGGGTTGCTTCTGCTTACTAGTCGATAAAAATACGTCTCTATTTTCGACCTAAAAACATCACATAAATTATAAATGATATAGAGTTCCAAAAAAAAAAAATTATAAATGATATATCTCCTTCTTGTGACAAAGTCCAACATGTTGTGTCTGTACCAGATTAACCTATGAATTTAATCAATTAAATGATTGGTAATGTAGAATTATATAATGAATTAAAGGTATGGACTAAAATTTAATAGCAAGATAATGTCACAAATTTATTGATTAAAAAAACGTCACATACTGAAAGTGACATTTCTTATGTGTGATGCACACAATACTTTATGTCATGTCAGGAGTATATATATGAACTGAAAGATGTTATTCTACAAAGTCACTGTGTAACGTTAATGTACGACATTGATGTATTAGTATTTGAAAACAATTGTAACAAAATTGGACTATATATAAAGAAATATGATAAACACACACTAAATTTGTTTAATTATGGTCGTTCTCTTAGCTTGATTTATTCGATATAATAGTCATAAATAAATAAAATACGTGATAGGTTAAACAGATTGCTTGAAAATTAGGTTCTTATATACAATAAGTTATAAAAATAAAATAAAAAGACCAGCTAGTTGCTTCACCACGAAGATCCAATTTTTTGGAGGCTGAAAAGACTCGCAAAGACATTTCAGTATCTCTTTGGCCACTATTGTGTGATTCGCAAGCCCCAAAAATCGAACTTTGAATGTACAGTGTGGAATATGAGCTTGAAATTCGTTTCCCACTATTGAGTCACTGCGTAGTGGTTAATAAGTTATAAAATTATTGAGTTAAAGAAAGAAAGCGGGTGAGAAAAAACATCCTATATTTAAAAAATGGGAGACCATATTTTGTTAGGCTACCAAACTAACGAATGCACCCACCATTGAGCATCATTGCCTGCCTACTTACATATTTCAATATCTACGCATTTTTAAAATTGTCTTCTTATAGTAGTTATTGACGTAGAAATTGAAATGGTAATATATAATTTATTTTTAATTTTTCTTCCCATTATAATTGTGATTAAATATACGACTGAAAATTTTACGTTCAGATTCTACGTGGATGAAGTTCCAATTAGAGAGGTGGTGCGAAATGAAGAAATGGGTGCTGACTATCCTTCAAAGCCAATGTCGTTGTATACGACTATATGGGATGCAAGCAGTTGGGCTACGTCCGGTGGGAAATACAAGGTGAATTACAAATATGCCCCCTTCGTGGCAGAGTTCAAAGACCTAGCCCTAGAGGGCTGCCCTGCCGACCCAATCCAGCAAATCCCTCCTGCTGAAGCGTGTGCGGAACATTACACCCACCTCGCCACCCAAGACTACTCCGTCATTTCGCCTCAGCGGCGAGCTGCCATGAGCAGGTTTCGGCAGCGTTACATGTACTACTCATATTGCTATGATTCGCTGCGTTACCCAGTGCCACCACCCGAGTGCGTTACCGTTCCTGCCGAGAAGGCACGCTTCAAGGACACTGGCAGGTTGAAGTTTGGCGGCAGCCACAAACGACAGTCCAAGCGGAAGTCCCACAAACGCAACCGAGCAGTCCCTAACTCC
Source organism: Malus domestica (assembly GCF_042453785.1). Taxonomy (NCBI): domain Eukaryota; kingdom Viridiplantae; phylum Streptophyta; class Magnoliopsida; order Rosales; family Rosaceae; genus Malus; species Malus domestica. The sequence continues at coordinate 3,480,545 of NC_091666.1, forward strand.
GACAACGCTGCAGACATATGATGATGGTACATGGATCACACAGTTCAATTTTTTTTCAGATATTATTTGCGATTCAATTCATACATCTCATGCATGTAAATTCAACCCTAGCTTGTACTAGTGTACCATACTCCATACGTTTGTACATCACACACTATTGTTCTCACTCCAATGTAAGTTCAACCCTTGATGTGTTATTATTGATCATTAGTTTTCCATTCTGTTGGATGGATCATTATATGCATTCCTTTTTTTTTTATGTTTTGCCTCGTTGAAATCTTGTCCGGAATTTAAATCCCCAAAGAGTGCTATCCTTAAGTAGACAATTGTTATATCTCGAGGTTCCTCGAACCAGGTACGAATTTATATATAACCCATGTTCCAGTGTGCAACTCCATTAGCACGTTCTCATGCATGTATGAGAAAATATGAATGAGTAAAATGAGTTATCGAGGAATTAAACTGGATAATGGAATGACGCCTTCGGTTTGAACCTCAAATTCAAATATGAAACATTCCTAGAGGAGGTTCAAGTTGAATTTAGATGGACAAAATAAATCAAGGGAACTGGATTAATACTGCCTGAAAGAGGACTGATAGCACAGAAAGGAGAGAGAGATTGTGATTTTCGTTAAAGATACGTGGGATTTTTTATGCAGTGCTTTGTGATGTCCTACAGAAAAAGTGAGTTTTCCGTCTTCTCCATAAGCCCCTTAGCTTCACTATATAGATGAGCTAAGCCCACCCAGAAGCTGAAGAACAGACCTACAAGCAAGCGGCTTCACTTTGGTTTCACACTGTATCTTGTTCTACAGACGGAAACATCAATTCCAATCAAGTTTGTCATCATGATTGTTATGGGTGCTATCATCAGAGACATCCATTTGAAGTTATAGAGATCAACAAACTCATCATATGAATTGTTGATGCACAAAATCTGGAGGAGATATTGGACCAATGTAAATTCGGTCGTGAATCACACAAATGCACAAGAACACAAAGATGTATCGTGGTTCAACTTAATGTTTGGGCTACGTCCACACTGATGTTGATTCTGATTCACTATATGAATGTATGGATTACAATAGATCGGCAAGGGAGCTCTCTGTGGATGCAACCCTTGCCATTTTGCTCTCTGTTTGGCTAAGAGGGTATTGCCCTCTATTGTTGTGAGGGTTGAGACTCTGTTTTCTTTATGTGAAGGTCAGGCTCCCTTAATGAGGGTGAAAGAGAGTCCCTTTTATAGAATAAGGGCTCCCTCCCCTTTTACATAAATTATGGACTTAGGGATGAGGCCCAAAGACAAGGCCCAATACTCAGGTCCGCTTGTCAGGTTAGACAAGAGATCATTGTTCGAACTAAATATTTGTCACCATAAGCATGTGGCTCAGTGATCCATAGGCTGATCAATAGTGTCGGTAGGCTTTTTTAATCAGCAACAATGTCGATCAGTGGATCTAGTTGCTCAATAATTCCTGACAATAAATGACAGTATAAGTATGACCATATAATGAATAAATCAAATTAACAAAGTTTGTCAAGGCAAAACATTGTATCATGTGCCTACTACAGATGAATAATTTATTCAGTTGTGTGGTAAATCACATGTTGTACAAGTGACATAATTTAATGGCAGTCACAATACTCTAGGCCAATAAATATTGTATGATAAAGTTTTTATCCTACCACTTTAGATAATGAAGTGAGGAATGATTAAAGATGTAATAATAAAATATTAATTAATAAAATAATTGTAAGGAAGATTGCAGACAAGCGTTTGTAAAGTATATGCACATTGTAAAGCAAATCAAACTAGGAACGCACTATATAGGTGTGATAGAAATGATGTGGCCTCATGTTAAAGAATATACACACAGATGTAAAGCAAAAGGATCTTATCAAAATAATAATAAAGTAATAAAATAATAACAAAAAGAATCTTATCTTGTTCCCATGGCTTTTTTCAGAAAATGGGCAGGGAACATGCACCCCCCTTCATGATGAAAGTTTTATCTTTTTCAAAATGTTGATGGTCGACAGTTGCAAGTTGTGATAATAAAGTTCTTATCTTCTCTGTTCGTCCATCATTGCTCTAACAGTGGAACTGTGAGCGGAGACCTTAGCCAAAGTATAAACCTTTTTGTCTCCAGCCATTGTCGTCGAAGGAGAGCTAGAGGCCAGTCTGAAACCCAAAAGCTATTTTCCCTTCCTCTCAAGTAGCTGGCCAACATTTGTTAGTCATGCAATCTCCGGGTCAGGCATCCAGGGTGTCCTAGGCGGTGGTCTTTCTCTTGTCGCCATTTTTGAACCTGGCGAGGTACCGATGGTAATTATCATTCATCTTCAAGTAGAAGACCTTGGACTCTCCGGTGGTAGCCGAAGGAACAAGGTGCGACCGCAGGAGCTCCAGGATTCCGGCGTAGATGGCGGAGAGCTCGGTTTCTACCTTGGATCTGTACTGCTTGATGAGCGCCACATGCTCCTCGTTGTGGCGGCCTTCATCCTTCTGCTCAATTGACGAGATTATGCGCCAGGCGGCGCGGAACGAGCCGATGACGTTCTTGAAGGCGACGCTAAGCAGGTTGTGCTCCTTCACCGTAAGCTCGATCCCGACGGTGATGGAGTCGACGACAAGCTTCTTCATGAAGCTCACAATCTCCTCGTACCGCTCGACCTGCTCGGCGAGCTTCGCCATGTACACGTACTGTTCTCTGCTGAGGTTTTCAGGGACAACGGAAGCCATTGGAGCAGGTGAGCTGAGAAGTAGAAATCCTGAGTAGAGCTCTTCTGACTCTGGAGTCAGTGGCCTCATAAATCCCCATTTGGATCCTCATTAGCTCACCCACCATCATGGCCCACCTAGGCTTTCCTAGACCTGACCCGACCCCAGACCCGGCTGACTCATGACTCTTCTTGGAGCCGGAGCCCGGTGATTTGAGACCCAATGCTTTCTTCATCTTTCTGGCAGCTGTGGAAGTGAGCAATCTCTGCAGCGCGGGGGAGTCTTTGAGGGAGTTGGCGTGTTGGGTTGACGAGTCAGCGGATGAGGGTGTGAAAGTCAAGGCTTTTCCGGTGGATATGCAGCAGGCGGCGACGTAAATCTCGTGGGCGGTGAGTCGAAGGTCCGAGTTGCTGAGTTGGGCCGAAAGCTGGCCGAGTGGGGATGGGAGATCAGTGCCCATTGTGAAAATGGATCTGGTGGGTATGCTAAGTGGTTTGGCGGGTAAGGCGGTGGCTGTGGTGGTTGTGGGGGCGGTGATACCTCTTTTGGATTAGCCCAGCGAAGAGACGTCTTTGAAGAGGTGAGCCATAGAGGCAAATATAGGGGAAGAGAGGAAGAGATGACGGAGAGCGAGCGTTAGAGAGTTTTCATTTCTGCATTTTTTAGAGATGGGTTTTGCAGTGACTTTGGTTCCTGGGTTTCTGCTGATTCACGGTGGATATTGTGGTGAGGTTTCACAGTGGTGAGATGAAAAAAAATGAAAGAGAACCGACATAACTTTTCGTGTCGTTTCCCACAAACGGCGCCAAATGTTGATGCACAAAATCCGGAGGATCTTGGACCAATGTAAATTCGGCCGTGAATCACACAAATGCACAAGAACACAAAGATGTATCGTGATTTACCCTAATGTTTGGGCTACGTCCACACTGATGTTGATTCTGATTCACTATATGAATGTATGGATTACAATAGATCGGTAATGGAGCTCTCTGTGGATGCATCCCTTGCCATTTTGCTCTCTGTTTGGCTGAGAATGTATTGCCCTCTATTGTTGTGAGGGTTGAGACTCTATTTTCTTTCTGTGAAGGTCAGGCTCCCTTAATGAGGGTGAGGGAGAGTCCCTTTTATAGAATAAGGGCTCCCTCCCCTTTTACATAAATCATGGACTTAGGGATGAGGCCCAAAGACGAGGCCCAAAGACAAGGCCTAATATATGGTACCAACATGAATCATCATCACCTCCATATTTTGACGTCAAAGTGAAAGAAGTCTCAGTCACTACAATCCGCGTTCAGAAGCTTAAAACAACGACATCTCGTTCCGGCTTCAGAAATTTAATACAATTACGATCTAACCATCGAGATGGCGATTATATTAAATACATTTAAGTCTTGTAAGTTCTTCGTTAAAGTGAGACTTTAATTTGAGTTTCAATATGATACTTTAGTCAAAGTGACTTAAAATTTTAATTTTATTCAACCAGAAAAATAGTATTTAAGTTTTGACTCCAACCATCTCTAATACACGAGAAAAACTTGTATGAATTTTAACTTGATGCAGGACAATGTTAGACGACACTACTAGCCACTCTAAACTTGCCACTTGTTCAAATTTAAGCACTATAACACAACTTGAGGAAAAAGAACTCCTCCACCCATCCTCTATAGCACGGTTTCCAAAATCCTTCTGAAGTTTCACTTGCTGAACTCCAATTTTTGTTATCAGCCATTTTCATTTTGACTAATCTTCTCTGTATTTGTTTCAATTTTATTGGATGTCACCGAAGGGACATTTTGACTATAATTCGAAGTTTGCACTTAGTTTTTTTTTGTTTGATCAGTCATTTTCAAATTTGTAATCTCCGTCAGATGAGCACAAGGATTTACCAACTGTTCATGTATAATTGACTTTAATTTGTAATCTCCGCTTTGGTTTTCGCTTTCTTTTTTCTTCCAAGTATTTTATTCTATTACTTTTTGTTTTACCAAATCAAAACTCTGTTTAGGAGTAAATGTTGAAATATCAAGGAGATATTCTTGTGTGCGGACTCTCCTATGACATAGAGCACTAAAAGGGAATGGGGGAAGACGGGTACAAAGAGTCCACCTACTAGATGTAAGTCGGGGTTGTTTGGTTCCCTTCTCTCAATACAAATAAATTAGATTTTTTTCGTATTTCTAAATTCTTGAGTTTGAAACTTTTTTTAAGTGTAATTTTATCTAAGTCTTACATGTCAAAACAAATAATTTTTTTTAATATATAGAGTTAAGACATATTTTTTGGTGTCGCCACTTGGACCTAAAAAATCTAAGGACTGGCCTGCCATTTTTGGTGCCATATATTGAATATAGATTTCACAAAAATCCCTTAATTTTGATATCTTGAAGGGAAAAGGATTGGATCCTTTTCCTGGGGATCCAGAAATCATGTATATTCATCATACATCATGTGGTCAGAAATCATTTAAAATTTAAAATTAAATATAAATAATATCTAAAAAAAACTAACCGTACGATGTACGATGAACGGACATGATTTCTGAATCATCCGGATAAGGATCCTTCTCCTTCTTGAAGAGCCATATCCTTCTTGAAGACCCATATCCTCGTTATGGGCCTGGGTGGCTAGTACATAGGAGCAAGTCTAGTGGAAACGACATGGGTTAGGGGTTGGAGGTTTTATTTGACCTCTCAAAGTATCATTATTTATGAAATTCAGCCATCTCACAATTTTGTTGCTCTAACGATATGAGAGATTAGAGGTTAAAAAGTGTTGGGTGACTAATTTTCATTAGCTACCGGTTTGTTCCTAAGTTGACCCTTCAAGGGCAATCGGCAAGATTCGGGGCTAAACTGGCTCCTTGGAGGGCCCTGGGCGAGTTTAGCATAAACTAGATATGTCCCATTAAAAATTGAATTTTATCATGTACAGCATTTTTACATAAACTAGCTTGCATGCATTAGATATGCTCGACACACCAAGCTGGCGCACAAGAGATTTTGTGTTACAGGTAACAAATGCTATACATCTTGAATTTGGCATTTTACTTTAATGAAATTTTTCATAAAAATGGTTTGGTAATGAAACGAGTATATGAACCAACATGAACGCACCTCGGGGACGCCTCCGAAAATTGGAACGACAGTAACAAATAGGATCATGTTTACCAAACTCGAAGCTGGTCATCGATGCTATAAAAGGTGTTTGTTCTACTCCTTGGCGTCTGAGGAACATTTTAGAAGATATCATACGGTTGGCTTCAGCTTTTGATGTGATCACTTGGAACCACGTCTATAAGAAAGACTTTGTTATTTGACTGTATTGATACTGATTGTAATATGAGTGACTTTATCTAATGTTATTCATTTGGATAATGCTAGGGATATCAAAATATTAAACTAAATTTGTAAACCAAATGATGTGTTACTAATATCAAATAAGCACATTAATCAATATTTAACTAGTAATCCAATGACCAACCATTACATCATTTGATTTATAAATTTAGTTTAAAAGTTTTTATCTCCTTAGTATTACCCTATATTTTCCTAAAAGAAACTGGAATTTCCAAAAATCTAAAAAAAAAAAAAAAAAAAAAAAGAAAAAAGAGAGGCTGTCATCATAAAAGCAATGGTTTAGTCAAAGTTGCCAATGTTGAAGTTTATGGGTGTTTTGCCTTTTTCAACAGATGCTGACTTTTCTCTATCAATAGTGCGGGGGCTCACTGTTTGATGTCCTATGTATGACTCTAAATGGTTCATATTTTCAATAAAATTTAATGCTCTCGCACCGTTCACACACTGTCGGTGTAGAGAAATTAGTGTCCGGCGTCTGGACCACTAGAAACCTACAGCTTAGCGAGCATTATTGCTCACCGTCATAAATTATGATGCATGCTTATTATATACTTATTCTTCTATTATGTGTCATTCGTTTAATTTTTGATAACGTGAAATTACAGATGGTTAGATATATGGTGAACTTGGGCTATAGGATGACGATGAGCAAATATACTCTCTACGGATACACTAGAAAATCTCCCATGACCCACCACCCATCACTGCCCTAATTTTTGAACCCTCCCACCTTTCTTTCGGTTTTGGCCGGTGCCTGGACAAAAGACCTTCTTGTCAGTATGGTTCACAAGGTGCAGGCAAATTGTTAAAATAAAGGTCAAACTTTCGTGAAACCGTGCTATTCAGATCTTGGTTCTGTGGTCTGTAATAGAGTGCAGTACTTGGTCGTCTCCTTTGTGTTTAAAAATAAAGAGTGATGTTGGTGATGAATTTCAAGTTCGTTTTTTATACGATATGTTCTAAATTTAATTCTTAACGCTGGTGAATAGCACAATGGTGGTTATGGGAGACTGAAATATTTATATGAGTCTTTCCGGTCCTCAGAATAGTGAACTACCGTGGCGAAGCCACTAGTTGGTCTCCTTTTGAAAAAATATAACAAGGAAGACTAAATTTGTAAACTTAATTTTGTAAACTTAATGACATGGAAGTCCACGATTTGATTATTACTTAAATGTCAATTACCGTACTTATTATTTACTGATGACACATCATTAATTTGCAAATTTAGTCTACTTTGCATTAATCAAAAGTCCTCATATGTGGCATTTTTTTGGAACTATACTAGTTTATTAATATTTTGACAAAAGATGTAACCATTATGTGGGAATTAAGATCCTCTCCGAACTTTTTTGTCTAGAGTCAACGCATCCAGATATCCGGACCACTCATTTTAAATCATGCGGTTCTCATTAATCTATTTTACTAACCCACCTCACACAAGTCAAGAGTCTGAATCTTTTTTTTCTCTCTTCAACCACTCGAATCTTTGAATCCTTGAGCTATGGACACAGAGATCCGAAGATGATCTAGACTCATTCATTGATGAGCATTGATGAGCGAAGTCACTTTCAAATAATAATACAATTCTTAATTGCTTGAAAAAATGGGTCAAAATTATTGTTCGTCCATGCAAGTTGAACATTATTTTGTGTGATCGATTAGGGGAAAGTCCACTGTTTAACCACGTAACACAGTTTATGTATATATAGATAGATCCATCATCACTCAGAACTCACAAAAGATAAAGCCTCTCCTGCCCCTCCTAGGACAACAGAACAATGGCCAAAATTCCAGTGGTAGATTTCTCGAAAGATGACTGCTTGAAGCCGGGGACAAGTTCTTGGCTCTCGGCACGCAAAGACGTCTGCCGTGCACTGGAAGATATCGGCTGTTTCACGGCAATTCTTCCCAACAAAGTTCCAAAGGAACTTGCCAACACCTTCTTCTCTACATTTGACGACTTGTTTGATTTTCCAACTACTACTCCTGAAAAGCCTTTCTTCTATGCAACTTCTAATTCCGGGCAACGAACCTACGGGATCATCAACGGCACAAACCCTCAAGATGTTCAACAATTCACACATCTCATTTGGGCGGATGGAAACGATCAATTTCGGTATGATCGATCACTTCTGCATTTCTCAAACATATAGATCTCACTACATACATACATACATACATACATATATATATATATATATATATATATATATATATATTATATTGATCATATACATCAATGTATATATACTAATAATATGTTCTTTGTTACCCAGTGAGAGTGCTGCTGGACCCTCCAATAAGTCTTTTGATATTGTCTCTGTATCAATGGATTCTCATTTGCCATACATAACTAAGAAGTAAGGACATGGCTTCAATAGGGCACACATTCATCAATTAAATAGCCAAAGGCAGTAAATGATCAAATAATGGCCTTGCGCTTGATTCAACCTGAAAGAAAGGTAGCCACTCTAAGAGCAACTTCACCGTTGCTCATTGCATTAGGGTTAGGCAACCCAATCCACTCCCTCCCCTTCCCCAAAACACTCAAATTCACTCAGGCAATTGGGCTTAAGATGAGTCCAATGGAGAAGTCAAGCAATAAGAGCACGTCCAGTGTGTAAAGGCTCCCTTGGCAATAGGCAATTCAATCCCCTTAATTGAATAGTAACTGCCCTTAATGAACAGTAATTGCCTATTGTATCTCCACATATACTAAATAGCCTATGCAATTCACATTAAAATATTAGTATTTTTTATTTTAGAAAACAATAAAAAATAATTTTATTTTTAATTTCAGATAGAATTTTTAACCGATCACGTCATGCCACATTTCAGTATCCAAAAGTATGATTTTTGTGGATAAATTTCGATAAGATTTTTAACCAATTCTGTAGCACCTCATGTCTTTACCTGTTTAGAATCGTTGAAAATATTGAAATGTGGTCTTTCAAATGTGGCCCAAACCTTGGAATATCATAGGGGGATAAAAATTGTATTCCGAACTTAATTAATATATTTCAAGCAACCAAAGTCCTAGCTTGGATTGGAGGAATGTTGCTCAAGTCTTAGTATTAGATTAACCTATACAATTGCACCATCGAACTTAATAATTAAAAAGTATTGTTATGTCCACCCACCTATCTTATTTTATCACCCACTTTATAATTAAAGAATATATGTGTGTGTATATATATAAATATATAATGGATGAGAAAATAAGACAAGTGAATAAACATAATAACAATCTAATTGAATAAGCGTAAGAATATTAACAAATAAGACAAGTGAGTAAACATAATAACAATCTAATTGGCCGTAGGAGGCTTATCCTTATTTGCTCGGATTCTTCCGTTGCGTTCCAAACCATACAATATACCAATCTCGCAAAATGCGCCTATAAAATTGTCAAGTATATGATTTCAAAACTTATAATTTCAATTACAAAATTAAGAGTGTTTGGAAAGTAAAAATAGGCTGTGTCATACTTACGAGGGTCGTTGAAAGTACTTGGTCATAGAGAAAGAGCAACACCAGTGAGACCCCAAATTTGAACAAAACCAATTTTTAAACATCCAAATTAGTTTTAATAAAAATAAAAATAAAAACTTATTACTTATGTTTAATTTTTTATGCTTGAACCCACAACATTGCACATTATTGAAAACCAAATTATTGAAAATGCAGGGAGAGCATAAAGTTTAAGTGTTAAGCCACCCCATTGCATATGGTCTAAAAGTGATGAGAAAAAATGAAAACCATATAAAACAATGATAATGTTATAAATGTGAATGACCCCATCTAATGATATTGAATTCATTCATACTAGCGCATCCATTTGCCTATAGAACCAATTCAAACAAATGTTTCAGACATACGAGAGAGAAATAGTAAGCCTCAACAACCAATATTCCATGCTTTGATATTTTCCATGATAAATCCAAAATTATTATATGAAACCATCCACATTAGATTAGCAATACACTCCATTAGATTAGCAATACAATGTAGCTAGCAATACACTCCATTAGATTAGCAACACAATCAAAACAGAAACAATCAGATTTTGTGTCTCAGACATCCAAGGAAGGAAAAAAGCAGCATAAGCTCTCAAGCCCGGCGAAAGGCGAAAGCTCTTAGGCGGCCACTGCGAATGTTCTTGAGAAACAAGCCTTTGGATTTATCATCACAGACCATAAATTATCAAATTTAACAAAATAAGACAAGAAATGTAAAAAAGAAAGAACAAGGGCATCAGTTCTCCAAGGTGATTGATAAAACATCAATGAAATTCAGACGCAAATTACCCATAAATACCAATTTGATTCATCACCTGCCCACATTCTTTTCAAGCAAAGAAATAACAAAACGAGTGGGGTTGTGTGTGGGAGTGAAATTTGAAGTGTGAAAAGCGATGGAATTTAGAAAGAAAGCGATCGGAACCTGTCGGGATTCACAGTAACATCAAACTGTTACCAGTCAGTGGATTGACAGACATGAATTTCTATCGTCACCTCGCTTTCTTCGATCAAACCCAGTTCCTAAAACAGCTAAAAAATCATAAAACAAACTAAAACATGAAACCAATAGAATTAAAGGACGCTCAGAACTTCTTAGAGGGTTGTGACCGTCATCGACGGAGCTCAAAAGCTGCCGCCTTTGGCACAAAGAGCTTCATCAAGGCCATCATTACAGAGAATTAAATGGAAACACACAGAAATTAGGAGTTATGAAGGGAAACGGGGATTGGGTGGAGGCGGGATGTTGAAGCGGCTATGGACTTGAAGGAGGAGGAGGAGGTGAGCAGATGCTTCGATTTGGGGAGAGTTGTTGCGGAAGAGGCAATTTATGGACTCCATGAGAAAACCCTAGTTTTGTAAACCCTATGGGCTGAAACGTTGGGCTGCATTGGGTACCAGGATTAGGGTGCAGAAATAATTTTCTTGGGCTTTAACGGGCTGCTGCTTCATGAATATTTTTGTTTTTACTTTCAAATTTTCATTTATTTATGGAGAAAATTCAGCAATCAGATTCAAACTGTATCTAAAGTCTTTTAAAATTAAATTAAAATCAAATCAAATAAAACAAAATACTTATCAAGAAGTGTTGTTCCATGACACCATATTTTCTACCCAAGTTTCAGACCGTTAGATCGGTAGAGATTAAAGCATTACGGTTAAGGTTGCAGGCATGGAGGATTAATTTTTTATTCTTCAAATAGTAAAGCATATTTAATTATTTTCTTCAGATGAAAGTTTTTTATTGGCTTATTTACTAATATGTAATTGGAATGAAAGAAATTGTATTAAGGAGGATATGAAATGAGGTGAAGCAAAAAATTAGAGTCATGTCGAAATATTTTACTTCAATTTGTTGAGGCCCCAAAAAAAAATAGTCATGTCGAAGTTTTTTACTTCAATTTGTTGAGGCCCAAAAATGTTACACACCAACCCAACCAATTTTCAAGGCCCAATTTTCATATAAAACCTTCACTTAAGCCCAAACACATGCCAATGTGCGGGATCGATAAGGAAATATATGTACGAACATGCCACACCATGATAATTAAATTGGATATTTATACAAATCACGCAATGCTCATGCCTATTCATGACGCCAAGCTTCCTCGTGCTAGTCACTATTCATGCTAAGCCCAAATCACATACTCGAAGCTTGCTAACTGAATTGTGGTGCGGATGGTTACGAAAGGTTATTAGGCCTACCTAAAATTGAGGTTATGGAAGACTTTAGGCTGCTTGGGGGCCTAGGATCCAAGCCATATCCTTTGCATTTCATGCAGGCAAGCATTGAGAGATAACTAGCCTAGTTTACCTATTTCCCTAGCAAGCTAACCCTCTTAGTTAAGACTAAACTAGATTCCTACATTAAATGTATGCTAAACCCAGTAAGTCAGGCATTTACTGTTAATTTTCCCTTCCTAGCTTGCACAGATAACCAACACGCAAAAGTCATAAGACGCGTTACCAAAAGTAGTGTTTGCGAAAGGCTGGCCTGGGAAAGCCGCATCTCAGGAAGAAGCAAGTTACAGGTTTTAACAATGTATTTACCTTACACCAAAAGGGAAACAGTTGGGGGGTTAGAGAGAAATGAAGGGGAATACCAAGCCACAAAGGGAGATTCCTTTGAAGTCTAGAGAATAACCCTTCATTTACAAAATGAGAGAGAGAAACCATTAAAGGGGCATAAAGAGAACGCAGAGAGACAAAGTCAAGAAGCACCACCCATGAAGTAAACCTAGAAAGCTCCATTTAGCCTAGAAACATACTCCAAGCCTCAAGAATCATCATCCATGCTACCTTAGAAATTCCTACAGCCTTCCATTAAAGATCCCAACCATTAGAAGCCTTGCTATCACCCTAGGAAAGCCCAAATCATCCAGCCAAGAATGTCATGCAATCATACATACCCCTTCTCTCTCATGTTAAACCGGTAATCTTTTAGCTTCCACACCGCGGCCTTGGATTCTATAACCTAAAGACAAGGTTATGCCAATTGTTGTGAAGTTCAATAATGATTGTGTGCCGAACTTTAAAAGTAACATGAAAGTAACACTTCACTTCGTCGAGAAAGCTGATGAAGTGACCTATTTTAGCAAAAGAATCAAAGAAGAAACCAGGGCACAAGGCCAAACACTGTTTTCTCTCCAACACTTGACCCCAATTGACAATCAGCTAGTACTTTTTTTTTTTGGTTGAAAGGTGGATTCATGGAAGAAACCAGAGCACAAGGCCAAACAAACAAACATAAAGCTTGTCGGTCAACCAAGAAATCATGAACACAAAGATAAACATGACATAAGAAGACGCCTTCAAGAAGGACACCAGCATCATCCTATCTACCCACAAGGAACCCCCCACCCTTACACTGGAGGACATGAGAGACCGTCTTTGATTGATAGTCAGTTGGTACCTGAGGTCCTTAGATTGAGAAAGACTTGTCAAGAGTTTTCGATCACGTCATTCGTTGGACATCTCTCATAAAAGCATACAAACACTTGTATCATTATCCCACTGAACTCTAAGTTAGAGTTAGTCTTAAATTATAAGCCATAAGTAAACCATTAGACTTGGTTTTAGGTCCTTTAGTAGAAAAACTTGTGGCCTTGCTTTGGCATCGTACCCCATCATTTTCTTCTTTTGGTCCTACCAAATGTTCCAATGATTTAATCATATATAAACGCTTCACTTTCTCCATTTTTATACTTATTTTCATAGGTTTAATATCTAATGAAAATTGACATTTTATTTTTAGACTTTTTTATACAATGTATATTATGGCTGTATGTATTTTTGGGGACGAAAAAGAAAGACTTGTACCAAAGCAGCATGTCGAGATATGCCTAATATGCATTCCATAAAACATTTAGTAGGCACAAAAATGACTCGTACCAAATATTTGGAGGATCTCGCATGATATCTCCAGCAATATGGAGTTGAAATTGGCTGCAAGAAGAAAACTGCAGCATTTTTCTTCAAATATTCCTTTGAAGGGAGAATTTTTTCATTGTGACAGGAACACGAATGGTACACCACGTGTTTTTATGTAAGTGGTGGGAAATTTTATTTTTTTAAGTTATTAACTTTTTAGCACACATATCCTACTATTTGTATAGTAACACGTGATGTACCACTCCGTATGCCAGTCACATTAAAAAAATCTCTCCATCCCCTGTGCCCCTTTTTTGACTTTCTTCAAAGAAATTGTGCTAACTAACTTAAGATACTCGCAACCGTGTACGTAAAATGCGTAAAGGAGCCATCATCCCATGTGCCCCATTTAGGAAAAGGATTCCTAGGGATCATAGGGATCCCGTAATTGTGATCATTCATTGTAAATCGTGCGATCAGTTTTCGTTAGTACTATTTATATTTAATTTTAAATTTTAAAATGATTTCTGACCGGACGATGTACTATGAACAATCACGATTATGGGATCCCTATGATCCCTAGGAAAAGGATCCGGCGTGGATCTTTTCCACAACTATACTCTCCTACTCTCTCTCTCTCTCTCTCTCTCTCTCTCTCTCTCTCTCTCTCTTCATTGGATCTTCCTTACTTCTGAACTAGTCTCTCTCCCTCTCTTTCTCTCTCTCTCTCTCTCTCTCTCTCTCTCTCTCTCTCTCTCTCTCTTCATTGGATCTTCCTTACTTCTGAACTAGTCTCTCTCCCTCTCTTGCTTCATTGGATCCTCCTTAATTCTAAACTAGTCTCTTTCTCTCTTTAATTAACAAAGTAATCTCTTTGCAACAACTCCCTGGAAGGTGTGTGTTGAATAATATATACTAAGGGGATATTGTGGATGCAAATTTCATCCTCCTTGATCTTGGACAAAATTGCACCTACAAAATAATTAACACATTAGGTCAAGGCCAAGAGCCTCATGCGCCCACAATGAATGGGGGGGCTTTGGCCAAAGAACATCCGATGCCAAAGTTAGAATTTAGAGAGAAAAAGTGTTTGAGAATTCTAGAGAATTTTAGCAAGAGTTGGAAGTCCCCTTTTGGGAGAGAATGGTGAGCTATATATAGGGAATGGAGGTGGCCGGCCCTTAGAGGTTTTTTGTGTGAAATGGGTGATTAGATTGGTGATTAATGGATTAATTAGGCATTAATTAACCAATTAATCTCCATTTATATGGAATAATTTGTAGGTTATGAAGTAATTACTTAAGATGATGATGGATGAGATAATTTGGAATTGGTTACCTTTTTTGGACACTGTTGGTGAATGATTGTCCACTGCTCGCGCGTAGGACAACCGATGTGTCTCAGTGGTAACTTTGTCCTTTTTACCAAAAATCCACGTGTCACCTTGTGATTATTTTTTGCTCCACATATATATACAAGGGATATATTACACTAATATATACTAAGGGGATGCAGAAGAATAAGAACCCAAAAAATAGTGAATTGAAGATAAATGCCCTATTTATAAGGGCAATCCACCATCTCTCATAATTAGGCTAAACTCTAGTTCACCGAAGCCAATTTGGGAGGTGTCTGTTCTATCTCAAGGTTTGCTAGTTCATTTTCAAATGTTTTAGTTTGTTTTTATCTTTATTTGAAGATTGATGACATTCCTTATTACTGTGACATATTAGATTAATAAACAACAAAGAATTACATAATCCATACGTCTTGTCTTTGTTAATATTAAATTTCATTGGATGCTCTGCCGATCAAAGCTGAAACCAACGGTGGAACAAGACAATCCAATATTACAATTTTAACAAAATTGGGGGGTGACATGAGAGTTTTAATAAAAGTTATGAACTGATGATGCTGTGCCCCTATTTTGTCTTTCTTAATACGTGCGAACGCATTGAATTATCGTTGTATAGAGTAGAAGGACTCGGCTGACTCTGTCCCTCCACTAGCACTAGGAATTAGGAACTTCCTCGCATCAGGAGGAGCTGCATTCATTCTTAAATTCACATTTCTTTGAGTCCTCCACTAAGGATATATTATAGTGAATCTTAATCAAATATTTTTGGTACTATTTACTTTTAATGTTAAAGATGTTTTTATCTTAAAAAGTCATTCCTGATACTATTTATTTACATTTTTATTTTATCTTTTTTATTAAAATTAAAGTTTTGAGGATTTTTCATTAGTTTTCCTTGTAATATAACATATTATTCCTGCTGAATGCACATGAGCATTTTTGTTCATCGACATAAGTTATGGTGTATGTTCACAATATATTGATTCATTTGTCACGTGTTCTTAACTTAATTTTGGTTAACTTTTTTTTTTTTTTTAAATTGAAACAGTGATATTTAAAGTGAAAATTAACTAAAATTAAATGAAATAACATGTATTAGATGCTTAGATGTATAATAAACATACACTATAATTATGATAGTGAACAAAATGTTCTCCACGGGCTACAGTATAAAAAAACTCCCCTGACACATCACCTATCACTGCCCTACTTTTTGGACTGGGATCACCTCCGGACCCCTCCTGAGCAAATTGAGCAAAATATCTCATAAATAAATTTAAATATTGAAAAATTGTCACGCAAAATAAGGTAAGATGAAAATGGAATGATGAGATATTTTGCTCAGTTTGCTTAGCAGGGGGGATTCGAAGGTGATCCATGTCCCTACTTTTTGAACCCTCCCCCACTTTCTCCACTTTTTCCGCTATCTTTTCTTGTTTGATTTAACTCTCTTCCTTTTTCAATCCCCTTCAATCTTCACTTCTCACACTTTCTATTTTGTATTTCTTTTTTTATACAAAATTAGTACAAGATATTAATATTACATAATCATGACCGTTCAAATAAGAAGGAAATGAAGAAGATGAAAAAAAGAAGAGAGAAAATCCTTCTCCATGGACAAAAGACCTTCTTGTCAGTATGGTTCACAAGGTGCAGGTAAATTGTTAGAATAAAGGTCAAAATTTCTTGAACTGTGCTATTCAGATCTTGTTCTGTGGTGTGTAATAGAGTGCCGCACTCGGTCGTCTCCTTTGTCTCTAAAAATAAAAGGTAATGAGGGTAGATTTTAGATTCGTATTTCATATGGTATGTTTTGAGTTTAATTTTTGTCAATGGTGAATTGCAAAATGGTGGTTAGAAGATATTGAAATATATATGTGAGTCTTTTCGGCCTTCTGAATGATGGACTGTCGTGGCAAAGTCACAAGCTGGTTCATTTTTTGAAAAAATATAACAAGGAATACTAAATTTGTAACTTCATTTTGTAAAATAAATGACATAGAAGCCGGTGATTAGGTTATTACTTAATTATCGATTATCGTGCTTATTTTTTATTGATGACATATTATTTAGTTTGTAAATTTAGTCTACGTAGTATTATTCAAAAATCCTCATATATGGAATTTTTTGGAACTATATTAGTTTATTAATATTTTGACAGAAAACGTACCCATTCATTGACAATTAATATGTTCTCTGAATTATTGTGTTTCAGTCGAATTCGGATATCTCGACCACTCAATTTAAATCAAACGGTTCTCATTAGCTTATTCTATTTGCCCACCTCAAATAAATTAAGAATCTTAATCTCTTAATAGTTTGAAAAAAATGGGGTCAGAATTATCGTTCATCCATGCAAGTTGATCATTGTTTTTGAGTGATACGTTAGGGGAAAGTCAATTGTTTGACCACATTACACAGTTTGTGCATATATAGATAGATACGTCATCATTGAGAGAACTCACAAAAGATAAAGCCTCTCCTGCTCCTCCTAGGCTAGCAGAACAATGGCCAAAATTCCAGTGGTAGATTTCTCGAAAGATGATTGCTTGAAGCCGGGGACAAGTTCTTGGCTCTCGGCACGCAGAGATGTCTGCCGTGCACTGGAAGATATCGGCTGTTTCACGGCAATTCTTCCCAACAAAGTTCCAAAGGAACATGCCAACACCTTCTTCTCTACATTTGACGATTTGTTTGATTTTCCAATCAGTACTCCTGAAAAGCCCTTCTTCTATGCAACTTCTAATTCCGGGCAACGAACCTACGGGATCATCAACGGCACAAACCCTCAAGATGTTCAACAATTCACACATCTCATTTGGCCCGATGGAAACGATCAATTTCGGTATGATCGATCACTTCTGCATTTCTCAAACATATAGATCTCAATACATACATACATACATATATATATATATATATATGTGTGTGTGTGTGTGTGTGTGTGTATTATATTGATCATATACATCAATTTATACTAATAATGTGTTCTTTGTTGGCCAGTGAGAGTGCTGACTTCTATGCAAAAGTGCTGGCGGAATTAGATCAAACTGTGACAAGAATGGTGTTTGAAAACTACGGTGTAGAGAAGTACCACGACGATCACGTTCGATTGATGTTTTACAATTTGAAAATGATTAGATACGAGAAACCCGAGAAACTTGATAGTGATGTGGGTTTAAAGATTCATACGGACAAGAACTTCTCCACCATAATCCATCAAAACCATATCAACGGTCTGGAGATAAATACAAAGGATGATGAGTGGGTGCTTTTTGATCCTCCACCTTCATCCATTATATTCATAGCAGCTGACGGATTTCAGGTATGTCACATATTATTTACCCTTTGAACACGAGTAATTTGATAACCGTTTCTTTTTCACCTTTTTCTATTAGTTATTTGAGTTTTCAAAATTTGGCTTTCCATTTTTATTTTTTTGACTAATATTTTAGCAACCAATTACTAGTTGTTTTCGATACAAGTAATTATTTTTCAACAAGGACGTTTGTGTTCTTTTATTGGCTTAGGTTTGGAGCAATGACAGAATCCGACCTTGTAGACATAGAGTGACCTTGACTGAAAATGTCGTAAGATACACATTTGGTGTCTTCTCTGTCAAGAAAGGGGTGATACACGTACCGAATGAGCTCGTGGACGAAGACCACCCGTTACTGTATAAGCCTTTGAATCATGTTGAGTTCCTCATGGCACAGAGACATACTGGTGAAACTGAGTATGCGGCAAAGGCATATTGTGCCATTTGACATTTTCTTTGGTCCAACGCTCCAAGTCAATCCCGCTATGGTTTTCTCTTTCTATTTTCTTCCATGTATTTTATTATTCTACTTTTATTTTTCTAAAACAGTACTAGGTTTATGGGTAAATGTTGAAATAACAAGGAGATATTCTTGTGTGCGGATTCTCCTATGAGACATAGAACTCAAGGGGAAGGAGGGAAGACAGAGTACAAGGGGTCCACCTATTGGATGAACGCCGGTGAGACTCTCTCAGTGGCGGAGCCAATGTTGGGGTCACTGGTTGCCCATGACCCCAACAGCTTCAAAATTCCTATATACATTTGAATCTGTATTTGTATTTCACCCCTATAAATAGTTATGGCAAACTAAATCATAACAACCTCCTCCTACTAATTATGTTTTCTTTTGTCATCCATATTTTCCTTTTCTCTTGTCTTGCGTGCCACTTTATTGTGCGAACCAATTGCTCGACAAATGTCTCAGTTGACAACCTTAGCAGTCTTCAACATTGCTCGATAGTTTCGTACAACTGCCCTCGATAAGCCTCCATTGATCATAATAATTGTCGATATACGTAAGTGTAAGCTTTCGGCAAATGTCGGTGGGAATCGACAAGTGCCCACCAGGTGCTCAATGAACTGGTCTATTGAAGTTTTTTTGTCGAAATTATGATCTCATTATTTGAAAATCCTGACTCCGCCATTAGACCCTCCAATAAATTTTTTGATATTGGCTATGTACCAACACCCAAAAGAAAAAGTAAAAAAAAAATCTCAAATTTTATTTTTACAAGCATGTTTTCTTACTTATAATGGAAAAAATCACGAATGAAAATTATTTGAAAATGAAACCTAATTCGGGTATGAGATATACCTCATCGTTCGACTATGGCATACCTAATATTAACGTGCGATCCACTTCCTTTTTCATTCCTTGTATTCTACTGAAAATAAAATGTTGTGTTCCTCGAGGAGAAAATCTAGTGAAAAAATGCATGTGGTTCTTCAGAAAACTGAGGCATTTCCCAGCTGTAAGCTTCAAATGGTCACCCACACAGCAGCCATCCTTGTGCTCAGTTGAAAGTTTCTCAACAAATTTCCACATTATTTGCAACTCCAACATGTAGAGGGGACAGAGTTTTAAATTGAATTTTTTTTTTAAATAATTAAAAAAAAAAAAGGGTAGTGTCTTGGATGAAAGACCGCAGCTTAACAACTTTCAGATTCAAAACCTTCTCTCAGTTGACAACCTTAGCAGTCTCCAACATTACTCATCAGTTTCGTATAGCTGTCCTTGATAAGCCTCTATTGATCATAGTACTTGTCGATACACGTAAGTGTAAGCTTTTGACAAATGTCGGCATGAATCAACAAGTGCCCACCAGGTGCTCGATGAATTGGTCCATTGAAGTTTTTTGTTGTTGAAATTATGATCTCATTATTTGAAAATTTTGACTCCGTCACGGAACCCTTAAATAAGTCTTTTGATATTGGCTCTGTACCAACACCCAAAAGAAAAATTGAAAAAAAATCTCATTTTTTTTAATTTTTTTTACAAGCATATTTTCTTACTTGCAATGGAAAAATCACAAATGAAAATTATTTGAAAATGAAACCTAGTTCGGGTATGAGATATACCTCATCGTTCAACTACGACATACCTAATTGTAATGTGCGATCCACTTCCTTTTTCATTCCTTGTATTCTACTAGAAATAAAATGGTGTGTTCCTCGAGGAGAAAATGTAGTGAAAAAATGCATGTGGTCCTCAGGCATTTCCCAGCTGTAAGCTTCAAATGGTCACCCGCACAGCATCCATCCATGTGCTCAGTTGAAAGTTTCTCAACAAATTTCCACATTATTTGCAGCTCCAACATGCGAAGGGAAAAGAGTTTTAAATTGAAAAAAATAGGGTAGTGTCTTGGATGAAAGACCGCAGCCTAATCAAGATTAGTGGAATTAAAATATGTTTGTAGAAGCAGCTTAACCACTTCCAGATGCAAAATCTTCTCAGTTGGCAACTTTAGCAGTCTTCAATATTACTCGACAATTTCGTACAGTTGTCCTTGATAACCCTCTATTGATCATAGTAGTTGTCGATATACGTAAGTGTAAGCTTTTGACAAATGTCGGCATGAATCGACAAGTGCCCACCAGGTGCTCGACAAATTGGTCCATTGATGTTTTTTTGTCGAAATTATGATCTCACTATTTGAAAATCTTAACCCCGCCACTGGACCCTCCAATAAGTCTTTTGATATTGGCTCTGTATCAATGGATTCTCATTTGCCATACATAACTAAGTAAGGCTGTGGCTCCAATAGGGCACACGTCCATCAATTAGATAGCCAAAGGCCGTAAATGATCAAAGAATTGCCTTGCGCTTCATACAACCTGAAAGAAGGGTAGCCACTTTAAGAGCAACTCTACCGTTGTTGGGATAGGCAACACAATCCACCCCCTTCCCTTTCCCAAAACACTCCAACTCACTCGGGCAATTGGGCTTAAGGCAAGCTCGATGGAGAAGTCAAGCAATAAGAGCACTTCCAATGTGTAACTCCCCTTGGCAATAAACAATTCAATCCCCTTAAGTGAATACTATTTGACTTTAATGAACAGTAATTGTCTATTGCATCTCCACCTATACTAAATAGCCTATGCAAATGGTATTAAAATATTAGTATTTTTATTTTATAAAACAATAAAAAATATTTTTATTTTTAGTTTAAGATAGAATTTTTAACCGATCATGTTACGCTATGTCACCATCCGAAAGTATATTTTTGTGGATAAATTTCAATAAGATTTATAATCAATTATGTTGCCCCTCATGCCTTTACCTATTTAGAATCATTGAAAATATTCAAATCGTGGGTAAGATGAGAGAAAATGGTAAGGTACATTTTTCAGACTTTTAATTAATTTTTAATTTTTAAATTTTTTTATTAACTTCTAGACCGTTGGATTACAAAAAAATTGAAATCCAACAATCTAGATTGTGACACATGGCCCGACATAACAATTTTTTTTTCAATTTTTTAAAGCCGAAAAACATGAACCTTCGATTTGGAAATTAAATAATTTATATTGTGCCACATCATCTAGTCGTTGGGGAAGGTAATTGGTAAAGGAAATCAAAAGGCATTTGACACATAATAATTTCAGAGCCCGGAGGTGAGATTAGAAAGGCAAATGATATTCGATCAAATAAAACTTGAATAATGTGTAAATGCGGATGGTGAGTCTTAATAGCTCATCCATTTGCCATCCAATGATATTCATAGATAAATTTAAGGCAAATGAGATAAATTTATCTATGAATATCATTGGAAGTGCTCTTATTGCTTGACTTTCTAATCTCATTTATCTATAAATTTATCTATGAATAACACGAGTGTAGAAACATCAAAGCATGGGATAATGGATTTTGAGTCTTAATAGCTCATCCATTTGCCATCCAATTGCATATAAATGGATGTCAAGCAAATGTTCAAACCTTATAGGAAAAAAAAAGTGTCTCAAAACCCACAATCTCATGCTTTGTGTCTTTCATCAATGAATCTAATATCATAACAAAAGGCCATCCACTCCACATTTACAACATAACACATAATATTTACCATTATAACAAACCATCCACATGACACATGAATTTGCCATGCAAAAGGAATGTAATTTTTATCGTAACACATAAATGTTACCAGTCAATGGAGAAATTCTAACACATAAATGTTATCGTAATAATATTGCAAATTACTATACTGACAAATATTTGCATCCCAGATGTGCATGTCGGTTCTCAATGTAGGAAGGCTCAGCGGCATTCCTTTTTTACGTCGATGAAAACACTTGCTGTTGACAGGAACATGTGCTTTGAACACCAGTCAAAGGAAACTCTGGAAACTTGCGCATTGGCAATTTCACAGGTCCATTTGCAATCTTCAAGCCATTTCTTCCAATCTCTCTCTGGCTCAACAAAGCAATAATGAACTAAATTCGAGCCATTTCTTCCAATCTCTCTGGCTCAACAAAACAATAATGAACTAAATTTAAAAATCTGATTAATTCAAATGATGTGGTTGTCCACATCAAATACCATCTTATGAAAATATGGTACAAAAACATGATATAAATAACATTACTCTAATAAAAATAAGAATCAACAAAAAAAGGAAATTATATTGATAGAAATCAATAATAAAAAACGCAAAGGATTTGAAATTAAATCAGAAGAGAAACACCTACCAAGAATCAATAAAAAAAATAGCACATTACATTGATGGAAATCTATAAAAAAAACAGTTTGAAATCAAATTAGAAAAGCAACACGTACAAGGAAAATTTGAACAGAATGTGGCAAAGATGTTGAACTTCCAAAAACATTCATTCATTCTTGTGTTTAAAGAGATTCCTAATTGCAGCAAACACTTATTGAAAATATAAAATATTCAGTAGTGAAAACTTCTTATTCATACTTGAGTCCCAAAACATTTCTGATGTTACCATAGAATTAGATACCATATTTATATCTAATAGTTAAGACATGACATTTTTGCACTTTTGCTCTCTTTCCCATGCAATAAGTTATGTCCTGACTATTGGATATAAATATAATACATAATTCTACAGTAACACCAAAAACGTTTTGGTACTCTTAAGTATGAATAAGTCTTCACAATCGACTAAATCCATATTCTCAACAAGTTTCTGCGGCAATTAGGGATCTCTTCAAACGCAGAAATGAACAAATGCCTTTGGAGTTCAACATATTTACCACATTCTGTCCAAATTCTCCTTGTACGTGTTGCTTTTCTGATTTGATTCCAAACTCTGTTTTTTTTATTGATTTCCATTAATGTATAAGAAGTCTTCACTACCAATCATTCCATAACACATAACTGTTACATAGATTTGCCATCGCAAATGAAGCTTATTTAGCTAACACTGCACCAAGACATTCTTGCCAGGGCAGATGATTGATCCAATACAACCAAGAATCAATAAAAAAAATAGCAAATTACATTGATGGAAATCAATAAAAAAAAACAGTTTGAAATCAAATTAGAAAAGCAACACATACAAGGAAAATTTGAACAGAATGTGGCAAAGATGTTGAACTTCCAAAAACATTCATTCATTCTTGTGTTTAAAGAGATTCCTAATTGCAGCAAAAACTTACTGAAAATATAAAATATTCAGTAGTGAAAACTTCTTATTCATACTTGAGTCCCAAAACATTTCTGATGTTACCATAGAATTAGATACCATATTTATATCTAATAGTTAAGACATGACATTTTTGCACTTTTGCTCTTTCCCATGCAATAAATTATGTCCTGACTATTGGATATAAATATAATACATAATTCTACAGTAACACCAGAATCGATTTGGTACTCTAAGTATGAATAAGTCTTCACAATCGACTAAATCCATATTCTCAACAAGTTTCTGCGGCAATTAGGGATCTCTTCAAACGCAGAAATGAACAAATGCCATTGGAGTTCAACATATTTAACACATTCTGTCCAAATTCTCCTTGTACGTGTTGCTTTTCTGATTTGATTCCAAACTCTCTGTTTTTTTTATTGATTTCCATTAATGTATAAGAAGTCTTCACTACCAATCATTCCATAACACATAACTGTTACATAAATTTGCCATCGCAAATGAAGCTTATTTAGCTAACACTGCACCAAGACATTCTTGCCAGGGCATATGATTGATCCAACACAACCAAAACAGAAACAATAAGATTTTGTGTCTCAGACATCCAAGGAAGGATATAAGCAGCATAAGCTCTCAAGCCCGGCGAAAGGCGAAAGCTCTTAGGCGGCCACTGCGAATGTTCTTGAGAAACAAGCCTTTGGATTTTTCATCATAGACCATAAATTATCAAAATTTAACAAAAATCGACAATTATAAGACATGGATTATAAAACAGAAAGAACAAGGGCATCAGTTCTCCAAGGTGATAGATAAAACATCAATGAAATTCAGACGCAAATTACCCATAAATACCAATTTGATTCATCACCAGCCCACATTCTTTTCAAAGAAAGAAATAACAAAAACAAGTTGGGTTGTGTGTGGGAGTGAAATTTGAAGTGTGAAAAGCGATGGAATTTAGAAAGAAAGCGATCAGAACCTGTCGGGATTCACAGTAACATCAAACTGTTACCAGTCAGTGGATTGACAGACATGAATTTCTATCGTCACCTCGCTTTCTTCGATCAAAACCAGTTCCTAAAACAGCTTAAAAAATCATCAAACAAACTAAAACATGAAACCAATAGAATAAAAGGAGGCTCAGAACTTCTTAGAGGGTTGTGACCGTCATCGACGTAGCTCGAAAGCTGCCGCCTTTGGCACAAAGAGCTTCATCAAGGCCATCATTACAGATAATTACATGGAAACACAGAAATTATGAGTTATGAAGGGAAACGGGGATTGGGTGGATGGGGGTTGTTGAAGCGGCTATAAACTTGAAGGAGGAGGAGAAGGTGAGCAGATGCTTCGATTTGGGGATGACAGTTGTGAAAGAGGCAATTTATAGACTATGAGAAAACCCTAGTTTTGTAAACCCTATGGGCTGAAACGTTGGGCTGCATTGGGTACCAGGATTAGGGTGCAGAAATAATTTTCTTGGGCTTTAACGGACTGCTGCTCCATGAATATTTTCGTTTTTACTTTCAAATTTTCATTTATTTCTGGAGAAAATTGAGCAATCAGATTCAAATTACTTTAGTCTTAAGAAGGCTTTTCAATTGCACCGTATAAATGAACAGTATTTTGAACCACATTTTAGTTTATTTACAAGATTGCCACCGCCTCTTCAGTTTTAGATTAAAAACTAGCAGGAATGCCCGCGCTCTGCCGCGGGATTTGAAACCGTCTCTACCATCAACCAAAATAATTCTATAATTTAAACCATCCAAACTTGTTTAACATAGTTTTTTGTCTATCATTATATATTTCCTCTCACAATTTTTATGGAATAAAAATCTAAACATTAAAAAATTTAAACAGAATTTTGCAAATAATCTTTGCATTTAAGCACTTTCAAAACCAGTGGCTCTTTCAAATTTTTTCTAAACAAACAAAGGGAAAAGTGTTCATCACTGATATTGTGCATCCAATGTACTGGTTTCTTGTCCACCTTCTCCTCCTAACCCTTTTATCAATAACCCATCTCATTATGTCCCTCAGAGACTCGAAACCCAATTCCAACGGTCCATTTAACACCTCCTAATATCAATTCCTAACAAAGTAAATACAAACGCAAAATCAGCAGCGCTTTCAAATATTTTAAAGGGAAAGTGGGGAAATATTATCAAGAAAGATGCAAACGAAGTGTATTCATCACTGATATTGAAGAGAAAACGAAGTGTATTCATCACTGATATTGAAGAGAAAACGAAGTGTATTCATCACTGATATTGAAGAGAAAACGAAGTGTATTAGTATATTCATCTTTCCCCATTCCTTGTAAAGTTGAGGGATTCGAATTT
Source organism: Malus domestica (assembly GCF_042453785.1). Classification (NCBI taxonomy): domain Eukaryota; kingdom Viridiplantae; phylum Streptophyta; class Magnoliopsida; order Rosales; family Rosaceae; genus Malus; species Malus domestica. Next base: position 3,506,645 of record NC_091666.1, read on the forward strand.
TACCTCCCAGATGCACCGATCTGGGTCATGCGGCCTGTGCTGTTTTCATCCGTTAAGCTTGTGTGTTTACTTCTATTTCCTTGGCTCTATCATGGATCCGTATACCCCTACATAAAGAGCCAAAATATGAGTACATACAGGTTAACTATGGCATTATAAGGAACTGTCGTTGAACATGAAAATGATGAGTTTAGCGACTGCAGAAGCAGCAGAACGAGATCTTTACCTTCATGATTTGCAGCGGCCAAGACATTTGCTGTTTATTTTGCCTTCTGGGACCATTAGACCGGCAGCTTAAGCTTGTTTTCTCTCGGTTATACGCTGGATTTGAGTGTCCTTTTTCAGTCCCAGTAGTGGTTTTATTATTCAAATATCAGATCAACGTTGATCCATCAAAAGGGTTACGGGTTTTACCTCAACATTTGCAGATCCTTGGTTGAGCTGAGCTGCTGACTCAGGGTGTGTTCTTGTGTTGTTGTCTCGGATTTGAAACCATTAGGGCTCTTCACGCTGATAAAACCACATGCAGGTGTTAGTGTTTGTTCCAGATCTCTCCAACAAATAAATTGGACAATGAAACCACAAGATTGGAGGATGATTTTACCTTTGGGTTTCCGTTTTTCCGATTTTCCACCACGGCGGGGTACTCACGGAGGTGCGTTGTTGTTGGGTTATGGAAGGCTACGGATGCATCAATCTGCGAGGAAACTGAGACATACATAGAACAATCAAATGCATCAGTCACAATCATTTTCATTTTACTCTTGGTGATGAAGTTAGCAGAAATGGAGCTACATCTTTACATTTGAACGAACAAAAGGAGAAATGGCATGGCTTAGTTTTTACCTGCAAAGGGAGGATTTTTGGACGACCTGTTTTAGATCTGCTCGTTTGGGTCTCAGTGTTGCGGACCAGAGCACTATTATAGAGGAATCAGACATGCCTGTGTCGCTCCACCATGGATGGGGTCTCAGAGAACAGAGAAGAGATCCGAGAGAGGGCTGAAAAATAAAATGGAAGGTTTGCAGGAAGAGGGATGCCGAACTGAGAAGGATTAAAAGCCTTTTTAGCTTTTCTAGAGAGAGATGGGCCAATGGATTGATCTTCACCCTTAATTTCGAATCCTATGGAGCTCCCCTTCCCGATGCATGACACGTTGCGCATCATCAGTTTTTTTTTCCCTGGGACACGGTTTGAAATTAATGTGGGAGAAGAGCCGTTCGGCTCACTGCTCGAGGATGCCAGCTGCATCCCATTCATTTCGCAGGGGATCCATCATGCCAACCTGACGTTTTTTTTTTTTTTTTTTTTTTTAAATCTGCATGCCAGTTGCATGCCTTTCTAAAAGGGGATCCAATGTTCAAAGCACGCCACTTTTCAAATTGCATGCCACAATGGAGTCCATATTCCCAGGTGCTTTCTTGTCTCATTATTTATTTATTTTTTATTTTTATATATCATGTTCTTTATTATGTTCTTTGTCCTGACGTTTTTGTCCTATTTTTGTTAATTAGTCATAGATTTAGTTCGTTTCCGTTGTAATATAAAATTTTCTTTGGTTTTGTTCCTCATTTTCCCTTTTATAATTCTTATATGTTAGTTTAAGTTTATTTCATTTTTGTCATTTTTCTTTTATTTTCCACACCTTGAGGACAATGTGTGATTTAAGTTTGGGGGTGGGAAATAAAAACTTTAGGTTTTTAATTTTTGTGTCAAGTTTAAAAATTTTCATTCTTGCTAAGTTAATATCCATAAATTATTTTAAACATTAGAACAAATGGACATGGTGAAGGTTAATCCCACAGTAGAGTCTTTTCTATTTATCGTTGCTTAGACACTAATTCATGAATTATACTTTGAACTTTGCACATCACACCAACATGGTTTGTAGGGAGTGAGATTGAAACACTTACTTTTAGTCTAAGTTTATTTTTAATTTTTGTTTTAAGTAAAGTCAGTTATTATTATGAATAAAGTAATAATTGTCTCACCCGAGGTTTTGCCTAGTAACCGGGCCAGTCCTGCCTAATCAGCAGTGATTCTCGCGTCAAACGGTAGAGTTTTGGCATGGGGCAGGTTGGTTAGTTGGTTTCGTAGCTTTTTCAGCTCGGGTTAATAAGTCCTTAGAGGTGTTCTACACCTAGTGCCCTAAAGCCCTAGTGGTTTGGGAGTCATTGACCTAAAGCTCGCTACATGGGTTGGATCGAAAGCTTAAGTAAACTGACATTGTACGACCACTACTGTTACTGAAAAAAAAAATTGTTATAAATGATGAAAAAAAAACAAAGAGGAAAATTTGAAAAAGAAAAAGAAAAATAGTAATATTTAATGAGAGTATGTGTGAAATAAAGAAGGACGAGAGGTAAGGGTTTTAGTCGAGTCTCCTTAATTATGTTGGTTCACTTTACACCAAAGGCAGTTTGTGAATTCTTTTCTAATTGATTCTAAATGGCTTAGACTCTGTGGTGAGATTGGTTGGAACTTTTGAAAAAAATGTTCTAGTTTTTAAAATTTGCTATGGATTGCAACTTTGAAGGTGAAAATTTTTGTCAGTTAATTTTAGCTAGTTGTCTAGTTTGTTAAGTTTTTATTTTTGTTTGAGTCTTGTTTTGCTTGAGGACAAGCAAAAAGCTAAGTTTTTGGGTATTTGATGAGTAGATTTTATATTATATATTTTACCCTAATCTTAGTATATTTTGGTTAATATTTTGGAAGAATTTTGATATTTTGAATTGTAATTTCAATATAGGACTTTCGACTTCCTCTAGAGTAAAACAGGACCAAATGGACGAATTTTTACTATTTTAATTTAGGGTTATGTTTGTCTTTAGGGGGATTAGGGTTTGGGTGGAGTTTTAGCAGATATATTGCTTGGCCGTCTACAGTTTTTCGGAGTACGCTTTATTTTATGCAATATTGGAGACAGAGAAGTGCTAAGGTTTTGAAGACTTTTTACTTGAAGGTGCTTTCAATCCTTTTCTTGAATATATTTTCTATAATTTCAATTATGAATATGCGGAACTAATTTCTTTTGCTAGGGCGAAGCCTTGAGCCTTAGCATGAATATGTGATTTTTATTTAATTTCTTATGATTGATTGCATGAGTACTTTGAATTGTTAATCACCGGGATAAAAACTATCTAATTGTTTTAATGCCTGATCACCATTAGGATTTTTAGAAAAGTAATTTGATGCAATTTTGGTCGGAAGGTTCCCTGAAATTGACGCTGGCTTCTTGTGATTAATAATTGTAATTTCACTTAGGATGAATATCACGTCTTAAGGATTGCATGGTTTTCAAAGGATTTTCAAAAAGCATAATGAGTCTTTCATGTTCAGATTTGATCCGAACGTCCGGACGGGTTGCATGTTAGATATACGTTCTATGTTGGAGGTTCCAAGTAGAATATGAATTAGGAAAATCTAACCTTCAAAGTGGCATGTGTAGATTATAAGTAATTGGTAAAAATTCATAGGATTGCTAGGTGATGGTGGAACATTAGTGCTTTCTTAATTTTATTCTCTCAAAACTGTTTTCTTTTCTCTCTAGCTCTAATATTGCAAATTGTTTATTTTAATTCATTAAATTCGTTTTTATTTTAATTAGGTTATAAAATCAATCACTCCAATTTCTACTTTACAGTAATTAAATGGAATCTGATTAGTTCGAATTATTTAATAATCCATGTGGAGACGACCTTGAGAGATCCGTTTATACTACAATAATCTTGTGATTCTTGCAAGTAAAATAGGAGATTTAAGCCCTTTCACATGAGTAGTAAAAAATCCCTATCACTCCCCCATGACTTTCTATGAGGTTCATAGTTGTTTTCAGATATTACAAAATGTTAGGACAATCCATTGGTGCACAATGGCATGGTTGTCAAAGTTATAGCTCATAAGGTAACTCGCAATTCACAATTAAACATCATGGATATTGAACTCAAGTCTCCTAGAGTGTGAAACTAACTGATGTTAACAGCCAGATGTAGTGTGTCTATGAACTGGTGAATATTGTCAACACCCTTCTTCTTACTTGTATGAATAAACTTCTCCCAATCTTTCCTCCCAAGTAGTTAGCGGAAAGTGAGGGACCATTTTCTATTTTGACATATCAGAAAATGTATGACTAGCATGGTTCAAAACTGCTGATGAGCAAAGAATTGTTGCATTCCTATATTTACCTTTATAGGTGATGAACCTAATTGTCGAAAAGGAAAAGTTGCGGTTATGGTGGATGATATGGTTGACGCTGCTGGTCAGTCAAGTGTTTACCTCTCTTGAACCATTTCATATGAGATATATCTTTAAAAAATTGCTGGCACTTCTCACTTTCTAAACAAGTAATATGTTGTAGGGACAATTTCAAAAGGTGCAGCTCTATTACATCAAGAGGGGGCAAGAGAAGTCTATGCTTGCTGTACCATGCTGTGCTTAGGTACCAACTTCCTTTGTAGTGTTTAATCTTCTTCTTCCATGTCACTAAATAACCTTCGTTGTTATTACTTCTTTCTAGAGATAACCTTCGTCTCCTCGTTTGACTGGTATAACAGTATAACTTAGATTTTGTTTTTCCTTTTCAAGTTTATAAAATGGATTGTAATTCTAGCTGGCAGTTACTGATCCAAGTTCCAACTATACTAAATAAGAATCGATTATCTACCTTATCTACTACCACCTGTCAATTTTCAATTTGATATCGAAATGAACCAACAACTGAGTTTATTTTGCTAGTTGTTTAATCATTATGTAACGTAGTAGTGATACCGTCTCAATCATAACATAGTGACCTTGTTGGTTTTTCTTCAGAGCAAGTCCACCCCTAAGGACTTTGTGCCAGCACCCAGCACATTTATCCACTCAAATGAACAGTAATAGACCCTAATAATAAACACTTTCTTCTTCTTCCTCCTTCAACTCCTCTGACTGTCTTTGGTCCCCACGATGCGCCAATTCCTTCACTCCCCATCGCCATAGCCCGCAGCTAGTCCTCAGCCAGCAGCCGCTTCCCCCACCCTCTCGCCGCCGCCTCCACCACCACCGCCTTCTCTCTCCTCCTCTTCCTCCTGGTTTGCTTTCGAAAAATCACCCAGAAACGGACTGCCCCGGAATCCAACTCCAAGCCCCCCCACCGGTACTCCTACTCCGTCCTCCGCCCTCCGCCGAGCGACCGACTCGTTCTCTTCGACGCACCGATTCGGCCAAGGCGGCTCCGGGTCCGTGTTCTTCGGCATAATCCCACACACCCGCCAAGACGTCGCCGTCAAGCTCGTGGACTCCGGGTCGCTCCAGCGTGAGCTCAAGTTCCAGAACGAGCTCCAGAGCGATTCACCGCTCGTTGTCTCGGTGCTCGGATTCTCCTTCGACGCCACGCTGACGTCAGATAGGCCAGTCCCAAGGTCTGTCGATTTTAGGCCGGCCTGTGGACTGGCTTGGGCTGGGTGCCAGTCGATTTCACGGGATGGAGTGAATTGACAGGGTGCCAGCCTGGTTTTTTGACTGGGTGCTGGGCTATTCCACCTCCAGTGGAACTGCTCTCACAGCCCTCCTGCAATAAAAAGGTTGTCAAATGGCCTGTCTCAAGAGGTGATTGTGACAAACACAATTCCTGTTGCAGACAAGAATTACTTTCCCCCGTTGACGGTCCTTTTGGTAGCAAACCTTTTGGGCGAAACTATATGGCGCGTGCATAATGATTGTTCTGTGAGGCAATACCAGTGACCGACTCCCTTTAAAATCTATGTTATGCTGTTTTCTATATTTCGATCCACATTGGTTTACCCATCCAAGTATTTTGATTTATTAGTTCTCCACAAATGTTTAAGTGTTTTTTGGGTAGGGGTGGGGGAAGGGGTTAATGTCCGCAAGTAGGTCTCAGGATATAGGTTGCTTTTTAAGAATTGCAAGAGTTGGAAGAATTGTAATGGAGTAATGTAGAAAGAAATGTCAATTCCAGGAGCTGGTTGGGCTCCTAAAAGGGACATCCTGCTTTCAAAGCCAGATTTTGAACTAGTTCAGTGAGCTTATAGCTTAAACAGCTTTGGAAGTTTCAGCTGTTAGGCTTGATGGAAAATCATCATAAATTGTTATCAGGAGTGTATACTATAGAGAGTGATTTTTGGCCGCTAGATCTTGGGTTTTGGATCCTTGACCAAGAATTTTAATGGTCAAAACCCTAGTGTACTTTATTCCGAAAAAAGTTATACAAGAAGCTTTAGGGTATCTTATACATCAAGATTTTTGGCCGTTAAATCTTGGTTAACGGAACTTGATTAATAATTTAACTTGCAAAATTTCTTATGCATATATAGCTAGGATACTGTAGAGCATATTAAAAACTCGTACGAATTTAAGATTTGATGAAAACTGGTAGTTATTAGTACAAGATGATGACTATTTTCAAGTGATGATAAATTTATTTAAAATATAGCAACATTAATGACATAACACACAACATGGTTGCTAAAATAAAAAAGAAAAAACACAATACATAAAAAAAAAAAAGACAATAGGGGATAAGCTAAGCTTGGAGCCTTCGAGCCTTAAGTCTTTGAGCATGGAAATCAAACCCCGCAATATTCCTTGACAGAAAACCCAACTCCAACGTTACGATAATTGGCCACATAAAATTGAACATAATCCAACATATGCAATGGCTTATACTTCACGGGGTGGTCGTCTGCGGTAAGCTTGTCCGGTGCGCGTGTCACCCCTTCCAAGTATGAAAATAGTCCAAACGAGTATCTTTCCTCATTTTCCTTCAAATTGACTCTATGTTTACAAGATGATATTCTGTCATTGCTCCAAACCTAGGCAAGAAAAAGCATAGATTATAGTTGATCACTAGAAATGGAACCCCTTTTAGCCTATGACAGCCTCATTTATATACATGAAACAGAATGATTAATGGAAATGTATAGTGGCATACCTGAAATCCATCACATGCCATGAATAGGAAGGACGAAGGCAAAGGATCAAAACCAATCCATTTGTTATCTTTTGTATATATCTCAAGACCTTTGACATGATTTTGGTGGAGTATGGTAGTAAAAGTCTTGTCTGTATGCCCGGATAGACCCTGTCCAGTTTCGATTTTCTCGGGTTTCTTATATTTATTAAAGCGGAGAGTGGACACAGTCGATTGAACGTGATCGTCAAGGTATTTTTCTACGTTGTAGTTTTCGAATACCATTCTTGTAACCACTTGGTTTAGTTCTGCCATCACTTTTCTATACACATCAGCAGTCTCACTACACAAAAGAACAATGTAAAAGGTGAGTCGATATATCCCAAACTCAATCATTTATCAAATGTATACTAAACCATACCGATATTGATCATTTCCATTAGCCCAAAAATGATGTTCGAATATTTGCGATTTTTCACTGTCTGTACCAGTTGCCAAGCTTTCATGGAAAGGCCCCGTTACATGACCATCAATTAAAGGTTGTTCCTGCGGAGTTTGCGCTTTAGTTTCAATTGGGAAATCAAACAGCTCTTTTAATGTCCCAAACATGCTGTCGTGAAGCTCAGGTGAAACTTTGTTGGGCAGGACTGCCATGAAACAGCCAAACTCTTCGAGTGAACGACAAACATTTCCACGTACTGAGAGCCAAGAACTTGTCCCTGGCTTCAAGCAATCCTCTTGGGAGAAATCTACTACTGGAATTTTGGGTACCGTTTGGGTAACACTTGTGACACTCATCCTTTTCTTTTCACAAGTTAAGAGGTTTTGAGGGCTCTAAGGATATGGAACTCGAAGCTGTAAGTTCTCAACCGATTAAACTGATATTTATAGAGTAGCTAAGTTGTGTGTTTCTGATTTGTCTATGAACTATGGTTATCTTTTTGCTCACAACAGTTATTGCTCTGTGGACAGAAGACGGCCATGCACGTTTACATGATTATACAAGAGACCAAGGAAACCATTAATTTAGAACTTCAACATCGGCACCAAAGCCAAATTAGGGTTTGATACCAATTGTTGTGATGTCGGAGCTTCATAAGCGTAGGATTGTATCTTAAAAGACCTCGGTTTCATCAGAAGTGAACCACCTATATTGTCGTAACTTGTACTTCTTCGATGTGGGATTCTCTTCAAATCCATGTTGCCCCCAACTTAACACCAACATGAACACCAAAACATGTGATTTATGTCGAATATTATTAACTAGCTACCTACTTTCTTTTATAAGTCAACTTGTGTTCTTATTATTATAAGAAGCTATTATTGGCACTTTAAAAATATTTTCATGTACTTCAAATTTGCAAAAATATTAAAAATAAATTAGTAAAGAAAGAGTGTAAGATGACATTTTTTAATGGCAACAACATCACGCACCCGAATCATATTTTGGCCTCTATCAATTATGATGCGTTAAGGAATAACAAGTCGGCATATTTTGGCCTAATTTTTCTTCATATTTTTCCTTTAGGCGACCACTTTTCTTCATACTATTTTTGGCCCGACTTTCCGAGCTTATGTATTTGTTTTTTGAAACCATCCGGCAATGAAAGCAAGGGCGAGAACAAGGGCATAGCCTAAAGCTCAACTTTGGCAGGATGTTCTCAATGAAACAAGGGTGAACAACTGGCAAAGTGACAATCACTCTTAGGTTCTTATGTTCAAAATAAATTAATCCTCAAAAATAAATTAATCAGCCAAATAACATTAAAAAATAAATTATATTTTGCACCCTCAAGTTTAGGTGCAATTACAAGTCCATATTTCAAGTTTAAAATACTGCAATATCATACATGAACTTACAAATTTATTCGAATGTGAAACTGGAAAACCGAACAGAACTTGATGCAGGGCGCATCAGGGAGAAAATGAAAATATGAAATGGATAGGTAGGGTTCCTTATCTCCCAATGTGAGGAGAGACCTAAAAACCCTAGGAACTTTGCTTCTAATACGCTTACGACGTAGACAACTACAAGAACAAAGTAACAACTCTAATTGATTCTAAAAGCATTTTCAATCATTTTAAAAGAACATCCAAACGAGCCCAAAGACACTTAAAAATGAATCTACAACTCTAATTTCAATATGATAATTCTAACTTTAACTTTATCTGCCCTATGATAATTCCAATTCCAACTTCAATATGATAAACACCGTAAGTTTTAGAGAACACAAAACTATTACAAGTGAAGAAAAAAAATCCTTAAGCTGAATTACCTCGCAATATACATGATCCATTGGAATATCAAAGTAACCCAATGATTGCCCAAAATGAGTACTGGTTTGGTATTGAGGTACTTTTATAACAAGTGGGTATCAAAAAAAGCTGAGCTTAAAAATGTGTTTGGTAAACACTTAAAAACAGCTTATTTTTACAGTTTTGGGTGAAAAAAAAAACTGAAAACGTGAAGCAGCAAAAATGATCTTATTCTCACATCACAGCAGAAACAGTTTTTTTTTTTAAAACACAGCAATACCAAACCAGCCCTATCAAAGTATCGCAATTTACATTGTTAGATTATTTTTATCTATAAATTAGTGATTGTTACTTTGCTGGTTGTTCACCCTTGTCTCATTAAGAACATCCTGCCAAAGTTGGGCTTTAGGGTTTGCCCTTATTCTCGTCCTTGCTTTTCATCACCGGATGGTTTCTGTAAAACAAATATATAAGATATGAAGGCCAAATGCTTCAATCAAAATATGCCGGCTTTTTATTCCTTAACGCATCACTAATTGATAGACAAAAATAATCTAACAATGTAAATGGGCCCCAGAACTAAACTAAAGGGATTGGTCACTAAATTACAAGAGCACAAGTCAACTCAATTTGCAGCCAGTATATTATTCCAGTGTTGTTGTTAACACTAAAAAAATGCCATCTAGCACTATTTCTTTACAAATGCTCTCTTACATTTTTACAAATTCGAAGTGCATGACATTTTTGGAGTACCAAAAATAATTCCCTATATAAGAACACAAGTTGACTTATCAAGGAAAGTAGGTAGCTAGATAATAATATTCGACATAAATCACATGTTTTGATGTTCATGTTGGTGTTAAGTTGGGGCATCCAACATCGAAGAAGTACAAGTTACGACAATGTAGGTGGTTCGCTTTTGATTAAACCGAGGTCTTTTAAGATAAAATCCTACGCTCATGAAGCTCCGACACAACAATTGATATCAAACCCTAATTTGGCATTGGCGCAGACGTTGAAGTTCTAAATTAATATTTTCTTTGGTATCTTCTATAATCATGTAAACGGAATATGGCCTTCTTCTGTCTGTAGAGCAATAACGGTTGTGAGCAAACAGATAACCAAAGTTCATAAACAAATCAGAAACACACAACTAAGCTACTCTATAAATGTCAGCTTAATCGGTTGAGAACTTACAGCTTCCAGTTCAATATCCTTAGAGCCCTCAAAACCTCTTAACTTGTGAAAAGAAAAAAGATGAGTGTCACAAGTGTTACCCAAACGGTACCCAAAATTCCAGTAGTAGATTTCTCCCAAGAGGGTTGCTTGAAGCCAGGGACAAGTTATTGGCTCTCAGTACGTGGGAATGTTTGCCACGCACTCGAAGAGTTTGGCTGTTTCATGGTAGTCCTGCCCAACAAAGTTTCCCCTGAGCTTCAGGACAGCATGTTTGGGACATTAAAAGAGCTGTTTGATTTCCCAATTGAGACTAAAGCTCAAACTCCACAGGAAAAACCTGTAACTGATGGTTATACTGTTGGATATATGTCAACAATCTGTGATAAAATTATATATGCTAATAAATAATAAATGCGAATAGGAAATTAACAGAGTATGAACAATGAAATAATATTGAACAGAAATATTGCTGATTGAGGCTTTCGTACTGCAATGTCCTTGAAACAGAAATTTTGTCCCTACTCAGTGCTTGTAGTTCTACGGACGTCTGCTTCACCAGGATTCAACGATCAAGTCAAAATTCCAACAACGGAAAACTTGACTTCTGGCGAATTTCTATGTGGTTCTCTCAGTAAGGATGTTTTGGATTATAAAAGAAGAATTGTATTTTCTGTGTTCTAAATGCCATGCAGATGGATGTATATATAATATGATTATGCCTGTTCGCAACAGGTATGAGGAATTGATGCATTTGTTGGGAGACATCTTCTCAGAAGGGTGTTTTCTTTCTGCGTTCTTTCACACTTCAGACTTCATCTGAAAAATGAGTATGTTGGTAAAAAATAATTAATTAATTAAATTCGAAATTAATTAAAAATAATTAATTAAATCCGAAATTAATTAATTAATTTATTTATTAGAGCCCGAGCCCCAAGGTCCAAGGCCCATCTTTTGATAATTAATTATATATTAATTACCAATTAATTAGTATACTCCAAAGTCCAACCCCAAGGATGAGCCCAATTTTAGTCTCAAAGGCCTATCACTTCAATCACTTTCTATAAGGGACAAAGCCTTATAAAGTGATGAAACATTTTGGGAATGGCCAATGTGGGACAAAGAAATTTCTACTCAAAATTTCCAACAATACCCCACATTTGAGTTGAAATTTCATTCAAACTCCAACAATGACCCCACATTTGAATGCAAATGTAAATGCAAATGTATGACTAGGCTGCCTAAAACCGAGAGAGAATAAACATGATATGCATCGAGTGAAGTGTCTTTTGGACTTGAACTTACCCTAGTGAAAACATATCGAGTTTACTTGGTGACGCAGTGGATGTGGAAGATCTTGAACTGTTCATCGCAGTAGTAAACCGAGACAATATGCTACATACATATCATGTTTGCCACACGTCAATTCATACAATTGTGTTCATTTTGGCCCTGAACATATCCCGGATTTCGTAGGAGCTTTAGAGAATTTAGCCATTTCAATTCTCATAAATGCAGCCCCATTTACTCCTATATAGGTGACATTAAATAAGAATAGTCTACCATATTCCTCTTGATAACAAGATATTAATGTCATTAAATGTATTAAACATAACCCCTCGAATTTCAACAAACAACACACATTTTATCATAAGAATGGGTAAGTTGTGTGTTCAACTTTTGAATCAAACTCAACCAGTGTGCCTATTGAACCTAGTCCATGGGATATCCAATCAGCTAGGTTAGGTTTCCACCCAATTCGATTCATTGAATTGGCTTGAGACCCATTCCTCTCGATGTAAATAACATTTGCTCTTTTGGTAGGCCTTTTGTCAAAGGATCAACTATATTTTCCTTTGACTTTACATAATATTTGCTCTCTTGTAGACTGCATTGTAGATGTGAGGGAGTTCTGCAAGAAACTTGACAATGAGGGTGCAAACATCGTTGGCAGTTTCATAACCACCAATCAACAACCCTTTAGTCTTACTATTGATATCTAATTCCTTCATGTAGGTTCCATCCTGATCGCATGTCATGAACATGTGTGACAAAATGTCTTGAATCGGAAAAGCCATGCCAACAGCCAAATCAGTCTTCCTCTGCTTTATGATCTCTGTCAACTCCCCCTTGATGGATTTGGAGGCCACAATGGCTTTGCGAAGCGGGGTCTCCGGAAAGTCAATAGGCATCAATATGACTTCGGCGTTGGCCAGATACAAAGAATGGCCTAGTTTGTCTATGTCCTTTGGGTCCTCAAGGTTAAGAAACAAACGTGCAGCAATCGCCAAGTTGTAGTTGAAGTATTATTATGCATGCACATGTAAATATATAGGCATAGAGTAGTTCTAGCATTCAACTAGCTATATATATATGTGTGATTTCAGACAATAATTAAATTTAATTAGTAACCTGTTTACATGAAACTTTATCAAATTAATATCGATCACGACATTGATATTCTGAATGATATAACATTGTTGATTCTAAAAATTACACAACTTACATGGACCGCCAAAGTAACTAGGAGTTAATTACTTTCTTTGGTGCTTGAATGATGATGTGGGCATGCCAATTTGCTACCAAAACTTGGTCAGGCAAAGGTCTTGAATGGGTGAATTTGGTGGAATGCGATGCTGACTTCTGAATTAAGTGATTTCGTCCAAGGAAGGAACACTCTCGGCCTTGGATTCTATAACCTGAAGACAAGGTTATGCCAATTGCTGTGAAGTTTAATAATGATTCGGCTATCTGTGTGCTGAACTTTAAAAATAACATGAAAGTAACACCTCACTTTTTTAAGGAAGTTGATGAAGTGACCTCTTTCAGCAAAAGAATCAAAAGATTATTTGGCAGTTGAGACTTGGATAAACAGTCAAATAGACTTGGAAAAATCCCTATTTAATCAAACAGCCGAAACTCCTAAGGTAAACTGAATCATAACAACAGCTCTATTTAACCAGAAGGTCGCCTTTGCAGGCTTCTTTTGGAAAGTCCCGTCTACCTAACCGATCGTCGTTCGTCGACTACCAACCCAAACTCGTCTAACCAAACATACTTTGTGTTGACGGTTAGTAAGCAATTTAGTTTTCTCAAAAGGTGTGAGAGGTTTCGCGTAGAGCGTTGATTTGGGTTTTGAGTTCAAGCTCTCCTCTACATTGAAAATTATCTTGTATTTACGGGAAAAAATTCATTGATTGCCAAGTCTGCCAAGTTATATCATAAAAGTAGTATCCTCCCCCATGACTTTCTATGAGGTACATAGTTGTTTTCAGATATTACAAAATGTTAGGACAATCTATTGGTGCACAATGGCATGGTTGTCAAAGTTATAGCTCATAATGTAACTCATAATACACAATTAAACATCATAGATATTGAACTCAAGCCTCTTAGTTGATGTTAACAGCCATATGTAGTGTGTCTGTGAGCTGGTTAATATTGTCAACACCCTTCTTCTTACTTGTATGAATAAACTTCTTCCAATCTTTCCTCCCAAGTAGTTTAGCGGAAAGCGATGGACCATTTTCTATTTCGACATATCAGAAAATGTATGACTAGTATGGTTCAAAACTGCTGATGAGCAAAGAATTGTTGCATTCTAATATTTACCTATATAGGTGATGAACATGATTGGCGAAAAGGAAAAGTTGCGGTTATGGTGAATGATTTGGTTGACACTGCTGGTCAATCAGCATGTTTGGGACATTTTCAAACAAAATCATACATTTTCATTAAAAAAAAATAGTTATACATAATTAAAAAAATTTGAAGGAGGCGGGAGAATAAAATTTTGGAGACTACTGAACATGGTCAAAAATAAATATTTACAAGCTAGGCTTTCAAAAATACATATTTCATTGTTGGAAATAAAATTTCTGACACTCGAGTTTTTGTCGAAAATATATCATCGCAAAAAATAGATGTCATATGGAAAGTAATTTTAAGAATCATTTAAATATTTGTGATCATATTAACATGTCAGAAATGAAGAAGTTTGTCATTTTCAAATTTTGATCTAACGAAAACTAACTACTAAGGACAGGTTTTGTGCGTCGATAAAAAAGTATTTTCAACAGCTGGTAAAAAAAAAAAGTATTTTACATGGAAAATTTTATGCAGCCAAGCGAGGACTTTTTTTTCCATCAGAATAAGTATTTGCAACGACAAAATGGCTTACTGACGACATTTGACCCTCGCTAATGACCATTTTTTTTTTTTGTAGATCAAGGATCACATGCTTCATTGCACGAGACAAACACTGTAAGTTTTAAAGAACACGAAACTATTACAAGTGAAGAAGAAAAATCCTTATGCTGAATTACCTCGCAATATACATGATCCATTGGAATATCAAAGTAACCCAATGACTGCCCAGAATGAATATCACCTCTCAATTTACATTGTTAGATTATTTTTATCCATAAATTAGTGATTGTTACTTTGTTGGTTGTTCACCCTTGTTTCATTAAGAGCATCCTGCCAAAGTTGGGGTTTAGGGTTTGCCCTTATTCTCGCCCTTGCTTTTCATCGCCGGATGGTTTCTGTAAAACAAATATATAAGCTATGAAGGCCAAATGCTTCAATCAAAATATGCCGACTTTTTATTCCTTAACGCATCACTAATTGATAGACAAAAATAATCTAACAATGTAAATTGGCCCCAGAACTAAACTAAAGGGATTGGTCACTAAATTACAAGAGCACAAGTCAACTCAATTTGCAGCCAGTATAAAATTCCGGTGTTGTTGCCAACACCAAAAAAGTGCCATCTAGCACTATTTCTTTACAAATGCTCTCTTACATTTTTACAAATTCGAAGTGCGTGACATTTTTGGAGTGTAAAAAATAACTCCCTATATAAGAACACAAGTTGACTTATAAAGGAAAGTAGGGAGCTAGTTAATAATATTGATTTAATAAATCACATGTTTTGATGTTCATGTTGTGTTAAGTTGGCGGCAACATGGATTTCAAGAGAATCCAACATCGAAGAAGTACAAGTTACGACAATGTAGGTGGTTCGCTTCTAATTAAACCGAGATCTTTTAAGATAAAACCCTACGCTCATGAAGCTCCGACACAACAATTGGTATCAAACCCTAATTTGGCATTGGCGCAAACGTTGAAGTTCTAAATTAATATTTTCTTTGGTATCTTCTATAATCATGTAAACGTATATGGCCTTCTTCTGTCCGTAGAGCAATAACGGTTGTGAGCAAACAGATAACCATAGTTCATAAACAAATCAGAAACACACAACTTAGCTACTCTATAAATATCAGTTTAATCGGTTAAGAACTTACAGCTTCCAGTTCAATATCCTTAGAGCCCTCAAAACCTCTTAACTTGTGAAAAGAAAAAAGATGAGTGTCACAAGTGTTACCCAAACGGTACCCAAAATTCCAGTAGTAGATTTCTCCCAAGAGGGTTGCTTGAAGCCAGGGACAAGTTCTTGGCTCTCAGTACGTGGGAATGTTTGCCACGCACTCGAAGAGTTTGGCTGTTTCATGGCAGTCCTGCCCAACAAAGTTTCACCTGAGCTTCAGGACAGCATGTTTGGGACATTAAAAGAGCTGTTTGATTTCCCAATTGAAACTAAAGCACAAACTCCGCAGGAAAAACCTGTAACTGATGGTTATACATCTACGTCTTTCCATGGGGTGCGTTTGGTACGTGGGACGGGACGGGACGGGACGGAACGGGACGAGGCGTTCCGTCCCGCGTTTGGTGCGTCAAAAATGGGTGGAACGGGCTGTTCCACGGGACAGATTTTGGGTGTTTTTGCGTCCCACCTCCCCCCCTGGAACGGGTTTGTTCCACGTCTGTGGAACACAATGTTTTACCATTTTAAGACAAATATACCCCATGTCTTTTTCAAAAATTACACCTTCGTTCCGTCCCGTCCCGTCCCGTTCCGTCCCGTCCCGTCCCGTCCCGTCCGCGTACCAAACGCACCCTGAAAGCTTGGCAGCTGGTACAGACAGTGAAAAATCACGCACATTCGAACATCACTTTTGGCCTAATGGAAATTATCAATATCGGTATGGTTTTGTCTACATTTGATAAATGATTGAGTTCGGAATATATCGATTCAACATTTACATTGTTGTTTTGTCTAGTCAGGGGCCGTTTTTAAGATTTTGGAGATTCTGTGCAAAATTTATAAAATGGCCCAATTTTAAGATAGCTTTTTATCTTTAAAAAAGTAGGACAATATATTGGTACTAGAAAATAATAACATAAATAAAAACAACCTTTAGGACTCACTATAAGTTTACAAATGTCATTAAATAAGTAAAAAGAGTTACAAATATAATCTTTACTAAATAATAAAAAACAATTCAATCTTAAGCAACCAAATAAAGAAAGAAAAAAAGCTTAAAAAACTCTAACTTTAAAGTTTCACTTGAATAAATAGCATTATTATACAATAAAATTGAAAAGAAAATCGTTTTTTAAGGTGTTGTTATTGGCTCTCCTACTATCTTATTGTGCACTCCAAATTTTTTTTATTTAGAAAAAAAAAAATTACACTTATAAAAAGTACACTATAAGATTTTAAAGTGCTAATAAAAGTATTTTTAATATATAACATTATTACATATAAATATAAGATACCAAAAAATTTTTGGAAGCCATGTGTGATTGCACTTTTTACTCCCCCTCAACGCCGCCTCTGTATCTAGTGAGAGTGCTGATGCGTATACAAAAGTGATGGCAGAACTACATCAAGTGGTGACAAGAATGGTATTCGAAAACTATAATGTAGAAAAATACCATGATGATCACGTCCAATCGATTGTATCCACTCTCCGCTTTATGAAATATAAGAAACCCGAGAAAACCGGAACTGGACAGGGTCTACCCGCGCATACAGACAAGACTTTTACTACCATACTCCACCAAAATCATGTCAAAGGTCTTGAGATATATACAAAAGATAACAAATGGATTGGTTTTGATCCTTTGCCTTCATCCTTTCTGTTCATGGCGTGCGAAGGATTTCAGGTATGCCACCATACACTTCCAGTAATCTTTCTGTTTCATGGATATAAACGCGGCTATGTCATAGGCTAAAAGGGGTTCTATTTCTATATGGATTAATTTCCCTCTTCACCTGTATGAGTGATCTTAAGTTCGGATCTCGTAAATAATCTATGTTTTTTCTTGCCTAGGTTTGGAGCAACGACAGAATATCATCTTGTAAACATAGAGTCAATTTGAACATAAATGAGGTAAGATCCTCGTTTGGACTATTTTCGTACTTGGAAGGGGTGATACGCGCACCAGACGAGCTTACCGCCGAGGACAAACCCCTGAAGTACAAGCCATTGCATATGTTGGATTATGTTCAATTTTTTCTGGACAATCATCGTAATGTTGGAGTTGGGTATTCTGTCAAGGAATATTGCGGAATTTGATTTCCATGTTCAAAGGCCCAAAGGCTCCAAGCTTAGCCTATCCCCTACTGTCTCTTTCTTTCAAAATGTTATGTGCTTTTTCTTTTTTATTTTAGCAACCATGTTGTGTGTTTGTTTTCAATTACAAATTGAATTATGTCATTAATGTTGCTATATTTAAATAAATTCATCACCACTTCAAAGATGAATAGTCATCTTGTACTAATAAGTGCAATTTCCATCACATATCAAATTCGTAAGAGTCTCTAACATGCTCCGCACTAACCCATACACCAAATTTTGCAAGTCAAATTCTTGGTTAGGTTCCAATAATCAAGATCTATTGGTCAAAAATCTCGATGTATAAGATACACCAGAGCATTGTACAATTTCTTTTCTTCGAAATATGGTACAATAGGATTTTGACCATTAAAATTCTTGGTTAAGGATCCAATGCCCGAGATCTAACGGCCAACAACCACTCTGTATAGGATACACACCTGATAACAAATTATGATTTTCCATCAACCCTAACAGCTGAAACTTCCAAAGCTGTATAAGCTATAAGCTCACTGAACTAGGTCAAAATTTGGGTTTGAAAGCAGGGTGTCCTTTTGGAGCCCAACCAACTCCTGGAATTGACATTTCTTTCTACATTACTCCATTACAAATCTTCCAACTCTTACAATTCTTAACGCAACCTATATTCTGAGACCTACTTGGGGACATTAACTCCTCCCCCCACCCCCACCCGAAAAAATCTGTGGAGAACTAATAAATCAGAATACTTGGATGGGTAAACCAATGTGGATCGAAATATAGAAAACAGCATAATATAGATTTTAAAAGGAGTCGGTCACTGGCATTGCCTATCATCATCCATGCGCCATTTAGTTCTGCCCAAAAGGGTGTCGGTCACTGAAATATGCTACTCACAGAACAATCATCATGCACGCGCCATATAGTTTCGCCCAAAAGGTTTGCTACTGAAAGGACTGTCAACTGGGGAAAGTAATTCTTCTCTGCAACAGGGATTGTGTTTGTCACAATCACCTCTTGAAACAGGCCATTTGACAACCTTTCGATTGCAGGAGGGCTGTGAAGAAAAACCAACAAGATCATTATCTTATGATTGATACGGTATCACCACCACATTACACAATGATTTAAACAACTAGCAAAATAAACTCAGTTGTTGGTTCATCTCGATATCACATTGAAAATTAACAGGTGCTAGTAGATAAGGTAGATATCAATTCTTATTTAGTATAGGTGGAACTTGGATCAGTAACTGCCAGCTAGAATTACAAGCCATTTTATCAACTTAAAAAGGAAAAACAAATCCAAGTTATACCAGTCAAATGAGGTGACGAAGGTTATCTCTAGAAAGAAGTAATAACAACGAATGTTATTTAGTGAAATAGAATAAGAAGATCAAACACTACAAAGGAAGTTGGTACCTAAACACAGCATGGGTACAGCAAGCATAGACTTCTCTTGCCCCCTCCTGATGTAATAGAGCTGCACCTTTTGAAATTGTCCCTACAATGTATAACTCGTTTAGAAAGTGAGAATTGCCAGCAATTTTGAATGATACATCCCACATGGAATGGTTCAAGAGAGGTCACTTGACTCACCAGCAGTGTCAATCATATCATCCACCATAACCGCAACTTTTCCTTTTACATCGCCAATCAGGTTCATCACCTATAAAGGTAAATATTAAAATGCAACAATTCTTTGCTCATTAGCAGTTTTGAACCATACTCGTCATACATTTTCTGTTATGTCGAAATAGAAAATGTTCCCTCGCTTCCCACTAAACTACTAGGGAGGAAAGATTGGGAGACGTTTATTCATACAAGTAAGAAGGGCGTTGACAATATTCACTAGTTCACAGACACACTACATCTGGCTGTTAACATCAGTCAGTTTCACACTCTGTAAGAGACTTGAGTTCAATATCCAAGACGTTTATTTGTGAATTGTGAGTTACACTAGGAGCTATAACTTTGACAATCATGCCATTGTGCACCAATAGATTGTCCTAACATTTTGTAATATCCCAAAATAACTATGTACCTCATAGAAAGTCATGGGTGTGGAAACTACTTTTAAGAGGAATGTGACAAGTAACATGATTTATATTTTGAAGTCAATTGATGAGAATAAAAACTTCTGCAAGAACGACTGCACACAATTTATTATATCTATCTCCTAATATAATGTTGCATGTGAAGCATTATACGCTATGCAGAGATCTAAGCAGGGTTATGGTGAAGAGATTACCTCAGCAACATTATGTCCTTGACGCCTTTTGTCTACAATGGCTAAAGGTGCATCAGATAACTTTTTTGCAAAAGCACGTGCTCTTGCAACTCCCCCAACATCAGGGGACACCACTACCAAATCATCTGAACAAATTGTTTTGCTTGCAAGATAATCAAGGATCACATGCTTCATTGCACGAGACAAACACCGTAAGTTTTAGAGAAAATGAAACTATTACAAGTGAAGAAAAAAAATCCTTGAGCTGAATACCTCACAATATACATGATCCACTGGTATATCAAAGTAACCTATTGACTGCCCAGAATGAATGTCACAAGCAAGAACGCGGTCTGCACCTGCTATGGTTATGAGGTTAGCAACCAGTTTGGCTGCAATGGATTCACGCCCTTGAGTCTAGAGAAAAATAGAAGAATACAAATTAAGAAATAATACTTCATCCGTCTCTATGAGTATAAGGGGTGTGCTATCCACACACCCCTTTTTACTTCTCACACACCCTTGTTAATTTCTGTCCTTTGATCTTCTTCAATTCATCCGATCCGACGGTCGAAAATCAAAAAGGTGTGGGAAAAGTAAAAAGGGGTGTGTGGATATCACACCCCTAAGTATAATTCAGTTCAAATGACAGACAGGCCATGCCTCAATTAAAATAGATGTGAATAACGGTAAATATGAAACTTTGCTCTGGCCACAAACTTAATTGATATCCCCTCCCATTGATAAAGCATGAATAAAACCACTGAGACTGCAACACTTCCCAAGTTTTGTTTGTAGTCTTTGATCTCCATATATTTCCGACAGATAGATATCCAAGACAAGTTCATGTACAACACAGATGAATATAAACTTGCCTTTCTATCAGCTCTGGCATATCCAAAATATGGAATTACTGCAGTAATATTTTTGGCCGATGCCCTCCGGCAAGCATCAATTACTATCTGTAGTTCCATGAAGTTCTCATTTACAGGAGGGCAGGTTGGCTGCAGTAAGAACACATCACATCCTCTAACACTCTCTCCCAATTGAACATAAACTTCACCATCAGCAAATCGCTTTATGTTGATCTTACCAAGCTCTACTCCCATGTACCAAGCAATTTCCTGTGCATCATCTCAGAGTTAGAAATCATATGAAAAAGCCTCAAGAGCTATAAGAGATTTATTGTGTTGAAATGAATAACTTATAAGAAGGATGTTTAACAAATTTTTGAAGCAATACACAATAGTTCAAAAACAAAAGACATACAATGCATGTCTCATCCCTATCTTTTTAAGATATAAATATGGAAATGATAAACATGCACCATTTTAGCCTCTCATACACATGCCTAAGAATGTGTTATGGTGCTACATTTCGAATTAAAACCATTGATTATATCAAATCATGCCTAAGGATGTGGTCCAGATTCTTAACATGCGAGACATCTGGTAAGAGAACAGTACCGAGTATATGCAGCATATAAGCAAACACAAACAAAAACACACATGCCCACGCGACGTGTGCACACATATACATATACAAAGACTTTCTGTATTGCTGTAATTCAATGTCAAAAACAGCTTCATAAATTTAAGATGGCAGATAATGTTGAAGTTCAGTCTTGTATTTGTAATGAAGGTTTGAAATAGTGCATCAAACTCAGATAAGCTTCTTGTGCAAAGAACATCAAGCATGTACATTGGCAAGAACGACGACAATTAGCCACTAAGGGGCTGGACTGGAAGGCTTAAGGGCATATTCTGAAACTACTAAGTGGAAGGTCCAAGACATTATATTCTACAACACAAGGCATAATAGTTTATATTCTCAATGGGGGATACTCTGAACAGGCAGAAAATGCAGGAAAGAACTTAAACAATTTCTGGAAAATTAATAAATATTGGTTCTATGTGTAGCAAGAATTCTGTAAGAGTGCTAGTTACTTAAGTATATCATCGTCATTAAAACACTAAACATTTTTTGCTCTATATGCCAACGGGGAAAGCAGAAATGCTCATTGAAAGCATACATACACTAAACTATAAACGAAATTTTGATTACCTGAGAGAGAGCAGGATTTGCTGTTCCAGAAAACAGTTTGAGCCGGGAACTATCTCTGTTCACCGATTTCTCCAAGCGTGCCGATTCCAAGAACTTAGGCAGTGTTCGTTCGTTAACAATCGGAATGATTGGCTTCCCATTTCCGTATTTAATTGGTTCCGGCATGTCACATTTCTACCACAATTATATACACACACAAATTAGTAAAATTTGAAAAGGAATTCAAATACCTCATTAGAATTTTGTGTAGAAAATGAAAACAAAGACAACAAATTTCTTTAGCTGCACCCAAATACCCACTACCAGCATTTCACCCAACATGTCAAAAACTCACAAAATTTGCACAAAATTCGTATTAAAAATGGAGAAAACCAACACCTAAAAGAAATTTACTTTTTAAAAACAAAATAAAAATATTTGCTGGAAGCCTAAAACCAAACAAGTAAAGCAGAAAATAATACACAGGAATTTAAAGCCGAATAAGAACATAAAATTATGAGCTTGCTTACGACGCTATTAGGGGCGTAGATTCGAGAGGCAGAGTCATTGGGGAGCAGAGTTCTATGGCTGACGGAGCAGCGAGAGAAGAGAGACGAAAACGACGAGGACATTGAAGACGATGAGGCAGCCATTCCTGTATCAATCCAACAATTAGGGTTAGGGTTAGGGTTAGGGTTTTGGAAAAGAGGAGAAGGAGCCTGCCTCTCTGTGTACTCTAAGAGCTCGGTGGCTCTTTATCTATGGCGGGGGTCTCTGTTTTCCACGGGTTTCGGATTTTTCATGTTTTTTTCTCTTGAAATATAAACGGTGGGAACACGGAATAAGAATACGACACCGTTTTGAGGGGCTGAGAGTAGGTTTTGGCGTTTTCCAATGGGAGATGGGGCCAGCGAATCCAAGTGAAGTGAGACGCCGGGAATCTTGAATGGATGAACGGCAATCGATTCAAGTCCCAATTCCATGTACTTTAATGTTTTCATATTTTGTTTTCCCTTTATGTTTTTCTCCTTTTCACACACACAATTTCCTTTTCTTTTTTTTTTTTTTAAAGGACACAACTCTTTCCTTTTTATGTTGTTTTTTTTTTCTTTTAAGTACATTAATATTTTTACACTAGAGAGAGAGAATGTTCAGTTAAGCCACACAATGGGTAGCATAATTTGGTATCGAATTCGTCATCCACGAGATTCAAACCTAAGACCTCTTACTTTTAAGCGAAGAGGAATACCACCAAACCGTAGTACTGAATAACTGGTGATAGGTTTTGTCTTGGTTGGCTAGAATTTTGTTACTAGTTTCTATCTTTTGCCAACTAAAATGGAATCTTATTCACCAAATGCCTTATTTGATTGGCTGAGTGGAGTAGGTTATGATCAATTAAAATAGATTTGAGTCTAGCCTCTATTTATTGTGTTAAAATATGAGATAGACATGACCGAACATGATAAGTTACAAGTTTATGATACAAATCATGTCAATCCAATCTTATTCCTATTACCTAATTCTACCCATCCCACCAAATGGGCCCAAAAACAAAGTTCTGTTTTTTAATGGTGGAAAAAAATCAGGAAATGGTGGAAAAAAAATCAGTCCAAAGTAGTCAAAGCGTTTAATGGTAAACTCCTAAAAAGAGAGAGAATCGGATCATTTTTGTTAGGATTTCGGAAATCCTCTAATCACATTCATTCATCATGTATCATACGATTAGTTTTCGTCAAGTACTATTTATATTCAATTTTAAATAAAAAAAATTATAATGATTTCTGATCGTATGATGTATAATGAACGAATATGATTTAAGAATATCATAAATCCTCACAAAGAGGATCCGGCGATGATTCTCACTCCTAAAAAACCAGCAGAAAATATTCAAAATTGGCTTGCAAATTTCAAGACTATCTATTTCCGTCACAATTATTGTCAAGTAAATTTCGTGGAGGATGTTCTTGCTATTGTCAGTTTGTCTTCCTTCAAGAGCTGGGTCTTGTGGCAAACTGTTCCTATTGAGGTGTGTTTCTCTTGGACATTGAATTTTTTTTTTTTTTTTTTTTTTTTTGTAGTTTTGCTTGCCCTCCCTTCCTGGCATTTTCTTTGTGACTGTTCTTTACCTATCAAAAACGAAAAAAAAATAAAATTGTCAAAATTTTTGAAAATAAAGTATAAAATAGAGAGAGAAAAAGAGAGACAATGAAGAAAAATTAAGAGTATTATTTCCATCTCATTAGACTCCTTAATATAGAGTAAGCATAAATGTGAGTTGAAGCTCATGTATCCTTGTTTACATCTATAACTTAATGGTAGCATGAGGTCATACTAACCTTGGTGCAATACACCTTTTTAGATAATTAATGTCCAATTGACTTCCTAACGAGTAGAAAAACTGTGTAAAGACTAAATATCTATGAAATATAAGTTTCATTGCCCTACCATCGTTTAAGACCTTGTTTCCACACATTTAAGTCCGATTAACTCATTTATAGGATATTATCGACATAATATGAAGCTAAACTCGTAATTATTAAAACTTTTCTTTTTATTAATTAAATAAAATTGAGTTGTTACATTGACTACTGTTACAAAATTGACTTATAGGTCATAACTCAAACGATTTAACAACGAACCAACAGTTGGATATTCACTACTCACAAATTAGGTGTCAGCCAAATACATTTTAACAATCAATCAATCACATTTCCAAAAACTAAGCTAATAGATATGAGAAATTTTGCAGTGTGCTAGAAACACAATTCAGTACATCAAATGTCATAATATAATTAGTTAGAACTTTTTTTAAAATTTCAACTAATTATATTATCACACTTTGTGTAATAAATATATTCCCGATACACTAATAAATCTTTCGAAAAAATACATGGATTTCTTTTTTCAAAAAATAGGTCATAGTTGTGGGCCCTACGTACCGTTGCCACTTGCGGCAGCGCTGCGATGGTTCAGAGTTTGGAAAATCGATTTTCAAGGATACAACCAGATGCCTAATATTATTATCGGGGTTGAACCAAAAGAAAAAAAAAATATATATATATATATTATCGTGGGGATACGTGGACAAGAGGTCTCAGACAATAGAGGATCAACTTGCATACTTGGTATGATTTGAGAAATTGACCGTAAAACACGAGGTGGTCGACAATTCAGCTTCTCAAGTGATCCAACAGTTGGTTTTTCTATAATTGGGTTTTGCTAAGTCATAGGCTCTCAGATGGTGGTGGAGATCTCATTTATCACTCCTAGAAAGGAGGTTTTAACCAAAATTGTTCTCAATTTGGTTTTTGAGATTATTCACCGTCAATTATTTTGGTCATTCTGTAAAAAAATTCCATTACATTGAAGGTATTTTTGTCAAATTAACCCCTCCACTTGAATTTGTGATCTTCAATGTAACCGAGTTTTTTTACAAAATGATCAAAACGATTGACAGTGAACAATCTCATAAACTATTTTGAATAAAAAGCCACTAGAAAAGTTGTTTCCTGTAGTTGCATTGCGGTCCAAGTTAGGTTTTGATCGTCCTCTACATGGCTCCAAGTCTAAAATGTTAGGCCATCTCCAATGAATCAGGTCATAGGGCTATAAGCTCTTTTATAGCTCGAAATGAAGAAAAAATCATCTCCAATGGAGGTCCAAGCCAAAGAAAAAAGGGGACCCACTAGGCCAAACTCTAGCCCATGGCCATCAGGTTGGACATTTGAAGCCAATCAGCCAGCCCGAAAGTTGGGTCTAGCTGTCAGTAACACACATGTTAGCTGACGTCAGCTAGCAGTTAGATTTGAGATTATTTTTTAAGACGAAATTTTAAAAAAAAATTAAAAATCTATTTTTTTTATTTTCCTATAAATATCTAAGCCATTTCTCATGTGCTTTTCACCCTTCCATAGTATCTTACCTCATTTTATTTCAAATTTTCGCATTCCTTAAACTCCAATCCTTTTTTCTTTTTTTTTTGAAGCAAACCAAACATAGCGTTTAGAAAAATTAGTAAGATTACATAAATAAAGATAAGAAATATGAAGAGTTACTCATTTATAAATATGGTAGTTTAATTCAATTAACCAATATTTTTGCAGGACTATAATCTGGACGGGAGCTAAATATGATTAATTCAATTGGAAATGACCTTAGTATTTTTTAAGAATTCTTTATATTTCTCTCCTTTTTACAACATTTTATAAAAAGACCAAAATGCTATATTGATTTGAGCACTCACAACTTCTCCCTTCTAACTCGAAACCGTGTGCGTCAATGGATTATGTGGTAATTTAGGCTATTGTATATGTGCTGCATCGTTCAATATACGCAATAGAACATGTCTAGATCCTTGGAAGCTAGTCTAGTTTGAACACTTTTTCTCCATTCAGTGTTGAGATGCCAACACTTACACGTAACTACTTTAAGATAAAAATGAATCACACCTCCTAATGTTGTTACAAATTTAGAGAGAGAGAGAGAGTCGCCTATAAAAAATTTAGAGAGATAAAGAGGGAGGGTTTATGACATTATTATCCACAATCATGTACATGATATAGCAAATTTTATCCTTTCAGTATTTTTTAAGCAAATTATGATATTCATGGTTTGGGATTCAAAGAAATCCTCTTGGTAATTTTATTTGATCTTCCATTAAAAGACAAACAAGTATTTTCAATTCTGCGAAAATTGAGGGTTGTAATTTGTAGTCTTTCACTGAAAGGTAATTCAAATTTTGTCACCAATCGTCGTAGCTAAACACATTTTAAGAATTAAAATGTTTGAACGGCTCCAAACAGGATCGTTGAATTTTAATCCAATGGCTCTAAACATTGGGGCCATTTAAAAGTTATAATAATTGCAGCCGTTGGATGAAGTTTGAGCGGTCCAAATGAGCTGCTCATGAGGATCCCCATCCTGAGCTCAGGAGAGGATCAAGTTCCAGGATATTCTTGCTATTGTCAGTTTGTCTTCCTTCGAGCGCTGGGTCATGTGGCAAGCTGTTCCTGTTGAGGTGTGTTTCTCTTGACTTTGAATTTTTTTTGTAGTTTTGCTTGCCCTCCCTTCCGGGCATTTTCTTTGTGACTGTTCTTTACCTATCAAAAACGAAAAAACAAATAAAATTGTCAATTTTTTTTTAAATAAAGTATAAAATAGAGAGATAAAAAGAGAGATAGTGAAGAAAAATTAGAGTATTATTTCCATCTCATTAGACTCCTTTATATAGAGTAAGCATAATTGGGAGCTGAAGCTCAAGTATCTTTGGTTACATCTAAAACTTAATGGTACCGCATGAGGTCATACTAACCTTGGTGCAATATACCTTTTCAGACAATTAATGTCCAATTGACTTCCTAACGAGTAGAAAAACTGTGTAAAGACTGAATATCTATGAAATACAAGTTTCATTGTCCTACCATCGTTTAAGACCTTGTTTCCACACATTTAAGTCCGATTAACTCATTCATAGGATATTATCGACATAATATGAAGCTAAACTCGTAATTATCAAAACTTTTATTTTTATTAATTAAATAAAATGGAGTTGTTACATTGACTAATGTTACAAAATTGACTTATAGGTCATAACTCAAACAATTTAACAACGAACCAACAGTTAGATATTCACTACTCACAAATTAGGTGTCAGCCACTTGCGGCAGCGGCTGCGATGGTTCAAAGTTTGGAAAATCAATTTTCAAGATACAACAAGATGCCTAATATTATTATCGGGGTTTAACCAAAAAAATATATATATTATCGGGGGGATACGTGGACAAGAGGTCTCAAACAATAGAGGATCAACTTGCATGCTTGGTTTTTTTTTTTTTTTTTTGAAAGACTGGATAAATTCATAACCAGGGCCGAAGCAAAAAACACAGGGAAGCCTACCAGGAGGCAACAACCAAAGGAAACAAACAGAAAGCAGTGAAGATGGGAGCAAAGGCTAAAGACTGTCGACCCTCAATTCAGCTTCTCAAATGATCCAACGGTTGGTTTTTCTATAATTGGGTTTTACTAAGTCATAGGCTCTAAGATGGTGCTGGAGATATCATTCATCACTCCTAGAAAGGAGGTTTCAACCAAAACTGTCCTGAACTTTCGTAACTTCTCAATTTGGTTTTTGAGATTGTTCGTCATTAATCATTTTGGTTTTTTTGTAAAAAATTTCCATTAAATTGAAGGTAATTTTGTCAAATTAACCCCTCCACTTAAATTGGTGATCTTCAATGTAACTGAGTTTTTCACAAAATGACCAAAATGTTGACAGTGAACAATCTCGAAAACTATTTTGAATAAAAAGCCACTAGAAAAGTTGTTTCTTGTAGTTGCATTGTAGTCCAAGTTAGGTTTTGATCGCCCTCTAAATGGCTCCAAGTCTAAAATGTTAGGTCATTTCCAATGAATTAGGTCATAGGGCTATAGGCTCTTTTATAGCCCAAAATAAAGAAAAAACCATCTCCAATGCAGGTCTAGGCCTAAGAAAAAAAGAGACCCACTGGCCCAAACTCTAGCCCATGGCCATCAAGCTGGGCATTTGAAGCCAGTCAGCCAACCCGAAAGCTGGGTCTAGTTGTCAGCAACACACATGCTAGCTAACGTCAGCTACCAATTAGATTTGAGATTTTTTTTAAGACGAAATTAAAAAGTAAATTTTTTTTTCTTATAAATATCTAAGCCATTTCTTTACATCATTTTCAATATTCCATAGTATATTACCTCATTTTATTTCAAATTTTCACATTCTTTAAAAGGAAAACTAATGAAAATGGCTTGAAAACTTTGAGTTTTAATGATAAGGACAAAATAAAGGGTAAAGTGAATAGTACCATGATTGACTTTTTAGTGTAAAAATGTGGTTTTTCGTTAAAGTGAACAGTACCGGGTGCTTTTCGTTAAAGTTCCCTTCTTTAAACTCCTATCCATTTTTTTTAAGCAAAACAAACATAGCATTCCGAAAAATTAGTAAGATTGCATATATAAAGATAAGAAATATGAAGAGTTACCAATTTATAAATGTGGTAGTTTAATTCAATTAGCCAATAAAATTAAAGAACAAACTTAACAAATAATAAATTATTGAGGGGGCTAAAAAATAGCCCCCTTCAATTGGAGATAATATAAAAATATGGTCTGACAGTGTTCATTAAAAAATAAATTTTTGCAAGATTATAATCTGGACGAGGGCTAAAGATAGTCCATTCGGTTGGAGATGGTCTTAGTATTTTTTGAGAATTCTTTATATTTCTCTCCTTTTTTACAGCATTTTACAGAAAGACCAAAATGCTATATTGCTTTGAGCACTCACAACTTCCTCCTTCTAACTCGAAATCGTGTGCTTATGTCAATGGATTATGTGGTAATTTAGGCTATTGTATCTGTGCTGCATCGTTCAGTATACTCAATGGAACATGTCTAGATCCTTGGACGCTAGTCTACTTTGAGCACTTTTTCTCCATTCAGTGTTGAGATGTCAACACTTACACGTAACTACTTTAAGATAAAAATGAATCACGACCTCCTAATGTTTTTACAAATTAGAGCCTATTTGAGTCTAAAAGTGTTCAAGAACCAAAAAATGATTTTCACATACTCTTTTCAGTTTGTCATACC
This sequence comes from Malus domestica, assembly GCF_042453785.1. Lineage (NCBI taxonomy): Eukaryota > Viridiplantae > Streptophyta > Magnoliopsida > Rosales > Rosaceae > Malus > Malus domestica. Next base: position 3,536,318 of record NC_091666.1, read on the forward strand.
TTATTATCTAATTTTAATTATTAATTTAATTTGATTTATTCAATTTAACGGTTATAAATAAAAAAAATATAAAATGATAAAATTGACGTGTAATTCATTTTTTCCTTATCAGAAGAGAAATGGTATTATAAATTGGACCAAACAAAGGGAGGAAAATGTAAATAGACATTCCTTTTGAATGAAAATATAAGTAGGAAACTACGATACGAATCCCTTGGCCACGAGTCTCCCTCCTCTAGCAGCCACAACTGAAACTATCATTTCACTCTCAAGCTCAGCGTCTCCAACAATGGCGGCCGTTGCTCCACCCTCCTCTTCCTCCTTCTCAAAACCCTCCCCTTTCTCTTCCTCAGCCAAATCCCACCACCCCATTTCCAGATTCAACCTCCCCTTCTCTCCTCTTCCCCCAAAACCCTCTCCCCTCCGCCACCTCCGGATCTCCAGCTCCCTATCCCCCAAAACCGATACCACAATCACCACCACCACCAGCAACCCTCTAGACCTAGAGGCCCCTATCTCCCGATTTGCCCCTGACGAGCCCAGAAAAGGCGCCGATGTCCTCGTTGAGGCACTTGAGCGCCAAGGCGTCACCGACGTCTTTGCCTACCCCGGCGGCGCATCCATGGAGATCCACCAGGCCCTCACGCGCTCCTCTTCCATCCGTAACGTTCTCCCGCGCCACGAGCAAGGCGGGGTGTTCGCGGCTGAAGGCTACGCCCGCGCGTCGGGTCGTCCCGGCGTGTGCATTGCAACCTCCGGCCCCGGCGCAACGAACTTGGTTAGCGGCCTCGCCGACGCGCTCATGGACAGCATACCGGTGGTGGCAATCACCGGCCAAGTACCCCGGAGAATGATAGGCACTGACGCCTTCCAGGAGACCCCAATTGTTGAGGTAACAAGGTCAATCACTAAGCACAATTATCTTGTTCTTGATGTAGAGGACATTCCTAGGGTTGTTAGGGAGGCATTTTTCTTAGCTACGTCGGGTCGACCTGGCCCGGTTTTGATTGATATACCCAAAGATGTGCAACAACAGCTTGTGGTTCCCAATTGGGATCAACCCATTAAGTTACCCGGGTACATGTCTAGGTTGCCCAAGTCCCCCAATGAGGGTCACTTGGAGCAGATTGTGAGGTTGGTGTCTGAGTCCAAGAAACCGGTTTTGTATGTTGGTGGAGGGTGTTTGAACTCCAGTGAGGAGTTGAGGCGGTTCGTGGAGCTCACCGGGATCCCCGTGGCTAGTACTTTGATGGGTCTCGGGGCATACCCGTGCAATGACGAAGAATTGTCACTCCAAATGCTTGGAATGCATGGCACTGTTTATGCTAATTATGCTGTGGATAAGTCTGATTTGTTGCTTGCATTTGGGGTGAGGTTTGATGACCGGGTTACTGGGAAGTTGGAGGCATTTGCTAGCCGGGCTAAGATTGTTCACATTGATATTGACTCGGCGGAGATTGGAAAGAATAAGCAGCCTCATGTGTCGGTTTGTGCTGATGTAAAATCGGCATTGGAAGGGTTGAATAGGATATTGGAGCAGAAAGAGAGCAAGGTTAAGCTTGATTTTTCGGCTTGGAGGGCGGAGCTGAAAGAGGAGAAAGTGAAGTTTCCATTGGGTTTTAAGACTTTTGGGGACTCCATTTCTCCTCAGAATGCCATTCAGGTTCTTGATGAGTTAACTGATGGGAACGCGATTATAAGCACTGGTGTTGGACAGCATCAAATGTGGGCAGCTCAGTTTTACAAGTACAAGCGGCCTCGGCAGTGGTTGACATCAGGGGGATTAGGAGCTATGGGCTTCGGATTGCCTGCTGCTATCGGGGCTGCTGTTGCAAACCCGGATTCTGTTGTCGTTGACATTGATGGTGATGGAAGTTTCCTTATGAATGTCCAGGAATTGGCAACGATCAGTGTGGAGAAACTTCCGGTCAAGATAATGCTGTTGAATAACCAACATTTGGGTATGGTTGTGCAATGGGAGGATCGCTTCTACAAGGCAAACAGAGCTCATACGTACTTGGGGAACCCAGCAAATGAGTCGGAGATATTCCCAAATATGCTCAAGTTTGCAGATGCTTGTGGGATACCAGCTGCCCGTGTGACGAAGAAGGAAGATCTGAAAGCAGCAATTCAGAAAATGTTGGACACTCCTGGTCCGTACTTGTTGGATGTAATAGTGCCCCATCAAGAGCATGTCCTGCCTATGATTCCGAGCGGCGGTGCTTTCAAAGATGTGATAACGGAGGGCGATGGGAGGTCGAGTTATTGATGTTGTGGGCTGCGCAGCATCCGTTTTTCATTCGTAAGAGTGTAATTGAGAGGTGTAAATTTTTAGTTTATGTACTAGTATTTGCTTGAACCCGTTAAAGTTGTGTCTGTTAAGTTTTGGCATCTCTTAATTAACTTGGAATAACTTTTAGCATCTGTCTTAAATTCCTAATATAAAGTTATGTGTTGTGTATGATAATCAACTTTTTTTGGTGAGGTGAATGACTCGAGTTTGGGGGAGAGGGATTGGTGGTGGGGATAAAAAACTTGCACCGTGATGCATAGACATGATTGATTTTCGTCATTTGCTGAATTATCTCGAGTTTGTGCGTATTTTTTTGCTGTGGGCCTAAAACTCGAGTTTATTGGATTGCAGTTTCACTTACGAAAAGTGAAATTATACTCGAGTTTTAGGGGCCAAAGCACAAAAGTACCCTTGATTCTATACATAAATCACCAACAGAAGATGACAGACGGATCAAATATCCAAAATTTGAGTATGAAATAATAGAGAATTTGAGTGGGGGTGGCAATGGTGAATTTGAGGTGCACAATATCTAAATTTGCCTCTCTATTTTTCTTTATGGTTACAACGAGAGACCAAAATTGAAAGAGAAAGAGTCGTAACCCGGTACTCGATGGCGGCCGGGTTACTCGATGGCGGCCAACGAGGCGCGAGTAGCAGCCGACGAGGCTACGGAGGTTGCTGTCGTCTGCAACATCATAACCCCCCTCTTTTCTCTTACGAATCTAATCCAACTCTCTGGCTAACAAGCTACTGAATCCTTCGCTCGAGCCCATCACATTCAACATTTCATAATCGTGTTAGCCACTATCGTCCCTCCGACATTTTATTGGTTAAAAAGTACAATGATAATCATCAAGCAAGTAAACGAATCCAGAACAACAAAAATTTCGATTAAACGAGAAAGAGACAAGGTCCCAATGTCGAAAACTAGGGAGTGCACGTATCATTGTTTTACAGAAACAAGGAACAAATGAGAACTAAAAGCTAATGCTTTCTTTAGATTTGCTACACCTTTCATCTGTCTAACTTGATCTTCAGCATGACCTGCAACCACACGGGAAAACAAAAATCAGTCCCCAATCCACATCCGATTCTACAACGAAAGATAAGAAATACGTTTCTAATACACATAACCAACTTGCTAGTCTACAGTCTCGAATCCATAGTCTAATGACACCGTAATCTTATATTATTACATACGAAGAAATTCAAGATACAAGATCTTTGGACCAATTTTATGAATCAATATTCTGTTAACCGTCCTTGATTCGGTATCAATTTCCTGAGATACATAAAGCAGAATAATAGAGCAACAGAGTAAAACCAGAACTCAAACTAATCAATCGTGCCGCAAGAAGATCTCCCTATTTAGATCATATCACCAGATTCACCACATCCATTTCTACCAATTATCACGATGCAGACTATCCGTTCCAAACCATTAACGTAATCCGAATGAAACACTCAAAACCAAGAGCAATGCACATATCTAAACATAAGTTGATAAAAAATCTCAACATTAAAGAACCATTTCAACTATATTGGCATAGAAGAAAAACCAAGCGTCTGTGTGTGTGTATACATATGCAACTCAACCACTACATTCCTCATCGAAACTTTTGATTCGTTTATAAAATTGAACAAACAACAATTACCAAAATCAAATTAATCCGAATTCCAACTAATAAACAACCTAATCAAATCATACATCGATCAAGCAAACCAATCAAATCTCCACAATTTCCATCAATAATTTTCAATCAATGGATTTGATTCGATCCAATAAATACCTAAACAGATCCGACGATGATATTGTTGATGGGGATGAAGATCAGCTTGACGAAGAACCCGACGAAACCCATCACGACGAACCCGATCGCTGTCCGGAGCGCGACCTTGGAGAATTCTACACGACAATCAACCATCAAATCTCATCAATTACACATGCATATCAAAGAATATAACTTCTGAGAAAACAAAGATCCGACCCGAATGCTGAATTACCTTTCCGATCGGGCTTGTGGCAGCGCTTGACGAGGCGAATGCTGTCCTTGGAGAACTCTCGGAGCGGATCCACCACTGAGTCGATGGCGTCCATTATCTCTGAGCAAATCGGGAGACGGAGAGGGAGAGAGAGAGAGAGAGAGAGAGAGAGAGATGTAGGAGAGGGAGAGGGAGGAGGAGTCGGACGAAATGGTCGGGACGTTGGTCAAAATGTAGGGTTTTGTAATGTTTTCGTGCTCACTTTTGGTTTCCTTTTATTTTGGGCCAGTGAAAAAGGCCCAATACAACAAAGAGTTGAGGCCCAAACACGGTAAACTCAAAAACGCGAGCCCTAAATCGATCCGCAGCTGTCCGAACACCAGTGGAGACGGGTTTTTAGAGTTATTTGCTTTTGGCGGAGTTATTTTTGGATGAGTTTAAGATATTTTCATGAAAGTACTAGTGCTTTCTGAGATTGAGATGATATCAACTTTTCACTGGGGTAGTTTCAATCATGTTTAATTTTGTCTTTCAACAAAGTAACTTGATCAACGAGGTCATAATTTCTCTGTTTTAGGGTTTCCTAGGTATCTTCTTCGATCTAATCTTTTTTCTTTTTTTTTTTGGTTTCAAACTAATGAGTATTAAGCAGTTTAGGTACATTTATCATTTTTGAAAACTAACAATTGGATCCAAGAAAGATATTGTTGTTGCCGTCGCTTTTGCACATGAAAATCCCTAAATCAAGGAAGATTTTTCAACCTTGTGAGCATCACGAATGAGGAAATACTAGATTACCGTTAGATGAGGAATCTGTTGACTTATGGCTCTATCACAGTTAGATGGAGAGTTATTTATACTAAGATGTGAGATATTTATTTAGTGGCTTGGAGGAGGCTATATCACCATGGCTTAGCACTACACAAAGAAGTCTTCTTGAGGAAGACTTGGAAGGGAGCTCAATCTCGCAAATGAAGGATGGTCAAGCAAAAGGCCACATCCCACAAAGGGTTGTCTAAAAATTGGCTTACAAACAGAAGGCAGCCAGAAGAAGGGGGAGACGGGTCCAAGCTCCCAACAAGTAGATGTAGTCTAATTATGAGTGAACCACTTAAATCTCGTGTTTAATACGTGTTATATGCAATCTAACCCGTTAACTTCCACCCCTGCGAAATCTTTTGTTGACCTCCCAATTTTTTGCAAATACCAAACAGCCCTATTTTCTTAGAACTTTCAAACATATAATGCGTCCTATTGAGATTTAGGTTATTGTTTCACTACCACTTCCATATCTAAATTAGAAAATGAAAATTATGTTGATATGTTCGGTCCTTGCGAGACTTGCTGTCTTACATTATCTAACTTCTGCTAGAACGCACAACAAATCTAATTATCTCTGTAGACATCGAAATTTCGGTGAAATAAATGTTGACCAATAGTTACAATTTCAACGCTCACGTGTCACATAAATTTACACGTAGCGTGTGACTAAACGAAAAATCAAAATAAATCGGAAAAGTCATCAAATAGGACACATGTCAACACCTGGCAGAAACGATTTATTTCATCTGCATATTATATTCAAAATTAGGTCCTGGAAAATTCTATAAATAGAAGCCATTTCATTCATTTTAGGAAAAAAAAAAATTGATAACCAATTCATAACCCATTCACCTCACACTAAAACCTTGAAGCTTTGAAACTCCAAAGCTCCCAAGCAAATCCCGAAGGATCAAGAAAGCTCTCTTCGTTCTTCGTCAACCTAACCTTCAAGATCAAGCCTCAACGGCCCCTTTGAAGGAACTTCCACCAATTCAAGATCAAGCCCCGACGGCCCTTGAAGAAAGCGTTCATCGTTCATCATTCGTTCATCCTAAGATCAAGCCCCAACGGCTATTTGGATCAACAACATCAACAAATCCATACATCCAACCGTTCTTCAAGATAAAGCCCAAAAGCCCTTGAAGATCCATTCATCAACTGTTCATCAAGATCAAGCCCCAAAGGCCCTTGAAGATCTGTTCATCAACAATTCTTCAAGATCAAGCCCAAAAGCCCTGGAAGATCCATCCATCAACTGTTCATCAAGATCAAGCCTCAAAAGCCCTTGAAGATCCGTTCATCACCGTCATTCAAGATCAAACCTCAACGGCCCTTGAAGAAACTTTCAACCGTTCATCCAAGATCAAGCCTCGACGACCCTTGGATCAATCGCATATCCATAAATACACACCTTACGGAGATCGAATCAGAGGATCAAATTTGAGAGAGATTGTAACCCAAAATCATCAAATACAAAATATTATTTTGTACACGTGTTCTTGTCTCGTTTGTCGTAGAAAAATTTCGTGTTTACAAATTTGGTACGCCCAGTGGGACAATCTCTACCTCTCATCTCTTTCTTCGTTCAAGGAATCTAAACATGCCTCAAAGTCAATGGCATCAAGCAAGGGACAAGCCGTTCTCGCAACCACCAAGGGAAGGATCCTGAGCACTTCTGCCGCGAATGGACAATCCATTGGCGCCACAACCGCTCCTCAACATGCCACTTCAAAGTTGGTGCTGCTAAATGAGCAAGGGGAACATCAAAGGCGCGAGTCCGTCATCAACCTGACCTCACTGGGGGCACCGAAGCATGATGTTGAGGCACACAAGATGACATCCCAAAGCAGCCAAAGACGTTCTTCGTTAGCATCCTGGATGTCTAAAGCAAAGTCACGTCTATTGGTTGCACAAGTCATGACCGTTGACGTTACCTCTATTGAAGAACAACTGGCTCAAATGAATGAAGCGATCGCAAGGTTAACACGGACTGTGGAAGAAAAAGACTTGCAAATCGCTGAACTCGTCAGCCGATTGGGGCCACAAGACGGTGAGAACCTCGACCCAGATGATGATCCATTAAAGAGAGGAACTGGCCAAGAAGAAAAGCCTCAGGTGGAGAAAATCGATGTGAAGCCGGAGCCAGACCAAGCAGCGGCACTCATGGGATCTTTTTCTATCCAGCAGTTGCAAGAGATGATCACCAACACCATCAAGGCACAGTACGAAGGGAGCTCATATACCTCATTGTTCTACTCGAAACCCTACTCCAAGAAGATTGATGCCCTAAAGATGCCAAGGGGTTATCAACCACCAAAGTTCATGCAGTTTGATGGAAAAGGAAACCCAAAGCAGCATGTTGCACATTTCGTCGAAACTTGCAACAATGCGGGGATGGAGGGAGACTACCTCGCCAACCAGTTTGTGCGTTCGTTGAAAGGAAACGCCTTTGAGTGGTACACGGACCTAGAGCCTGAGTCCATCAACAATTGGGAGCAATTGGAAAGAGAATTCCTTAATCGCTTCTACAGCACCCGCCGTACTGTAAGCATGTTGGAGCTGACAAGTACGAAGCAATGGAAAGATGAGCCAGTCGTGGACTACATCAACCGATGGCGCACTCTAAGTCTTGACTACAAAGACAGACTTTCGGAGACCTCATCGATTGAGATGTGTGTTCAAGGCATGCAGTGGGGATTACACTACATCCTTCAATGCATCAAACCACGAACCTTTGAGGAGTTAGCCACCCGCGCCCATGACATGGAGTTGAGTATCGCCCATCATGGGAAGAAAGAACCGATCGCCGACTATAAGAACGACAAAGCTCTTGGGACAAAGGTGGAGAAGGCTGCGTTGAAATCCACCAAGGAAGCAATGATGGTCAACACAGCTCCCGTCAAAATCTCTACACGAGGCAAGGCGATTCAAGCCAAAGCTTTTCGTAACAAGAGATGTGTAGACGTACTTTGAAGGAGCTCGAGGAGAAGACTTATCCATTCCCCGACTCTGATGTGGTTACCATGTTGAAAGACTTGCTTGACAAAAAGGTGATCGACCTACCTGAGTGCAGACGGTCGGAAGAGATGAATCGTACTGATAGTCCAAGGTACTGTAAATTCCACCGTTTCATTAGTCATCCAACGGAAAAGTGCTTCATACTGAAAGATCTCATCCTGAAGCTAGCACAACAAGGGAAAATCGAGCTTGACCTCGAAGACACGGTTACGGCACACACTACTACTATCGTGTTTGGATCACTCGATCCTGTGCATCTCCGAAGCATGCATGACCATTCCCGTCAATGTTCAAGTCACACGGCACCTTCTACACAACCATCACCGGGGGTAAGCAACCAAGATGCATCTACTGGTGATAAGGAAGGGTGGACATCGGCGACCTACAAAAAAATAAGGAAGCCAAGACCACAAGCCACAAGGTCAAAAGAGGAGCCTAAACCCGCCCCTCGAACTTTAGTCTTCGACATGCTGAATCATTCAAAACCTAGAATTTCGGCACTTGATCGCATCAGTGGTCGAGACCAAACTTCCGTCTTCAAAAGGCTTAAGACGCCAACATTGCAAAGATCTGTCTTTAAAAGGTTATTAAAACCTAAGAAACGAAGCGGCACAGCTAGATCTCATCCGCAACGGTCGGTTGCGGACAGACTTGAAGAAACTAAGAAGCCTTCTAGAAACAGGAAGACAACGCCAAAGGAAGAAAAGCTCGACAGTCTAGCAAGAAAAGACGATGTTCAAAGCTTGATTCCTTCAAGGATGAAGCGCCAAGAAGCTTTGGAGGTCGACACAAAAGGACCACTGAAGGTAAGGAGGCGCACCATCACCTACACCGGCCAATCTTCATGCCAACAAACCCAAGAAGACATCACTTAAGAGGAGGCCCAAAAAGACAAAGAAGACGAAATCTTGGAAGAAGAAGTCACTTCCGGCTTTGTCAACTCAAAATCTTCACTTCAATCGTTGGGGGCATGCTCCAAAACCATGCCAGTCAAGCCAAGTGAAGTTGAAGGATGGACTCATGTCACTCCGAAGAAACTGTACAAGAAGCATATGACTTCTCCACAAGTTTACCCATCGGAAAGAGGGCAAAGCAACTTTCGCCAACCTCCAAAGCAATGTGAAAGTGTTGAAGATAAGGAAATTTTGACACAAAGATCGACCATGCGCGATCTCTCTTTCCTTAGAAAATTATTCAGCTACTCGGTCAAGGCTCCTTGCTATAGAGATTGCGAGGAACTCCTCTCCAGGCAGCAACCATCTATTCCACAAGTTCACCAATGGGAAATGGGGCAAAGTAGCTCCTATCAACCTCCAGAACAATGTGAAAGTGTTGGAGATAATGAAACTTTGACACAAAGATCATCCATCCTTATCACGATGTGTGACATCTTTCCAGAAGACTTCTTCAACTACTCAGTCAAGGCTCATTGCTATGAAGATTGCGAGGAACGACTCTCCCGGATCGCTTGACGAACAAACAACGCTCATTGCCTGCATGAGCTAAAACTGCAACACGGCACCAACGCTCCTGGCCCGTAAGAGCATAAACTGTGTACGACAAAATCATCATCAAAACCACCGCCATAAGCAATCCATCACCCATTTGAACTACGTCATGACTTGATCCCTCCTCAACCGAGGGTACGTAGGCAACTTGAAACTTCAAAAAAAAAAAAAAAAAACTTCAAGTACAGTCGCATCATCAACAAAAACATAAACACTTTGAAGAGTAAAGAGCAAATGCAAAATGTGAATACTTTATTTCTTTAAAGGAATGGCAGCTACAAGATGGTTTTCCCAAGCGGAGGCAAGAAGCACATCAACGTCACCACCGAGGAAAGTTTTGACCGAAAGGCATCACGCAACGAAGTCTCGCTGCAGGCTCTTACACAGTTCCACACGGCAGCGCACCACCGAGGGAAAAAGACTGTGAACAAAAGGCACTACACAGCAAAACCCCATTGCAGTCTCTTGCACAAGCACTACCACGTCTCTGGAAGCTTCGTGAGGTCCCGGCATCATGCTCTGTCTTCTCAAAATTAAAATATTCATTTCATCACATCAAAACAAGGAATAAAGATTTTATTAAAAGTTTGATGTTATTACAAATTCTTTGTACAATATATATATATATATATATATATATATATATATATATATATATATATATTAAAATGGGGTCTTTCTGGCCGGTCCAAAACTCCCTTCTTTCCAAAACCAGCAAGCCCAGGTACGAATCTACCCAAGCATATTCGCAGGCCCACCATACAGTCACCAATCTGTGAGCCCATCTACACACAGGTCTTAGCAGCTGAGGAACACAACCCAAATGCCATGTGCAGCCCATGCTAGCGCCAGTTTCTCGACCCAATATAAGACAAACCCAACAGTTCAGCGCCCTCTTCCGTGCTCTCATTTTTCCTCGCTTGGGCCTCCCAACTCCCAAATCAACCTGTGGCAGTGCGAAAACCCTCATACAACAACCACATGCAACATTCCTCGCCGAGTTCAACAATGGCGACGAGATGAAAACCACCGCCGAGGACATCATGGTTGCTTACAAGGCTGCTCAGGATGTTGCGCTGGCTAATTTGGCACCTCACATTTCTGTCACGAGTGCTCTCATCCTCCTGCTTCACTCTTCTTCTGCCCAGCCAGGATGCTTCGCTCCAGCTCAACCCACTGCACCATTCTCCACCACGCTGAACATTCCACCGCAGCGTCTATCGAGCACACAAACTCTATAGTCCGCTCCACCTTTTCTCCACATTCGTCCACTCAAGCTCGAGTCTTCCATTAAAAGTCTGATCGGATCTCGGGTTTTCAGTACACCACATATTCGTCTTTGTGCGATACGTCGAGACCATCACGCTCTCCAATTCATCTAAGCTTTTTCATCACCATGCTCATGACCTTCTTTGTAGGCTGTAGCTATGATCACATACAACAGCATCATCTGCAACCTCTGGAAAAGTTGAAGAAGTCAAAAGCATCAGCAGTGCAAACATAGAGCCTCTTCAACTTGTTGTGAGGGTGCCTGAAATCTGGTGTATGGTCTCCCGCCGAAGATGATCAGCCTGGGCCACAAAGCTCACGACAGCTTCCAATCCCTCCATTACTGAAGCACCGGTGCTCCGAAGCTCTGCTCCATCTTCTGCCCATTGCCAAGCACCATGTGGGGATATATAGAAAAGAAAGAGAAGGTGTTGGCCGACAAAAAAAAATGTATAAAGGTTTCTGGAATGGTGCACTGCACCATGAAAAAAAAAATTATTATAAAGGATCATCACCATCAGCCCATTTTGAAAAGAAGGAGCAAAAGAAAGTAGGAAGGTGGGATGGTGTGGATTGCACCATATGAAAAAAATAATAATATATAAAAAAATAATGGGTGGGTGCATGATTAAAAAAAAAAAAGAAAGAAAAAAGGGAAATGAAGGTGGTAGTGCATGAGCACCATGTGCAGAAAGAAAAAAAAATTGTAAAGAAAGGTAGTGGCACCGAAAGCAAATAAGAAAGTATAAATTTTAGATGTGGTGTGTGTGCAAGTTGTCAAAGATTTGCCTTTGGCTAAAGGCAACACACGACAATAATGGAAATAGGGATGTCTTACACAAAAGCAGAAGATGGTTGGAATAAAAAAAAAAAAAGAATTGTCTTTTGGTGAAGGGAAGAGACAAGAGAAAGAAAGAAAAGAAAAGAAAAAAACAAAAAACAAAAAAAATGCATTGAGAGAAATAAAGTCCATTTTATTTATTTCTCTGGAAAGATCACATAAAATTGCATTCTACATGCAAACAAAAAAAAATTACAAATGTGCAAGCAGCAAAATATAAAGGAGCCTTCATTGATCAGATGGCGCCTCATCACTCGATGGAACTCCGGGAAGAAGAGGAGCCGGAGGTTGATCATTTGGAGTTTCATTATGCGGTACAGCCCCAGAAGACGAAGGCAAATGTTGTTGGAACAAACCCATAAACCTCTGATAATCAAGTAAAATCTGACCATCAGATTCCTGCATCTGGTCAATCTTTATCTTCATGTTTGTAGCATAGTTATGTGCGAGTCTGTGCAACTGTTTATTCTCATGCTTGAGCCTTCTAATCTCCTGTTTAAGACTCATCACTTCAGCCGCCAATGATTCAACTTGACGGGTTCGAGCAAATAGGCGTTGGGCCATATTAGACACAGAACTTGCACACTGCACACTGAGAGCCAGAAAATCCTTAACAGCCAACTCATCAGACCGTTTGGAAAGCAGTCTGTTATCTTTGGGAGTGACAAGGTTCCGGGCCACCACCGCAACGGTCATATCATTCTTCATCACCGAGTCTCCAACGATAAGAGGACCAGTAGGGAATATGAAGGATGAGCGTCATATGTTGTTTGGAGAAGGCGGGATTGCCTCTTCACCAAGGTTCAAGTCAAAACGACGGTCGGAGGGTCCAGACATTTTCAAAGGTGTTGAAGAAAAAAGAGGTCGGACAAATCAAGATCTTAGAAGTGCAAGAAGGGAGTTTCTATAAGCGAAAATTCAAGTGTGCTTTGAAACGAACTACGTGCCTCTATAAAAATCAGCACTCGACGAGATTTCGGAGATCGAAGAGGTGAGCTCAGAATTCGAAGAGGCCAATTCAAAAAATCGAAGAGGTGCTAGATTTCTCAAAAGCTGGGCTTGCTCAGAAACCACGGGCCAATCTTCCTTTCCAGACTTGTTCGCACTTGTCACATGCAACCTCTGCACTCGACGGAGCTCAGAAATCGAAGAGGCCAATTCATAAATCGAAGAGGCAAGCTCAGAAAGCGGAAAGGCATCTTGCTTTTCCAGACGCGTCAGCACCCGTCACACGCAAACTCAGCTTTACGGAAATCACGGGCAATTTGTCGAAGTGCTGATCCCAGATATCAAAGAGGCGCCAGTCCTTTTCAGCCTCATCAACACCTGTCACGTGCACACTCAGCTTGGCGGAAATTACGAACAATTTGTCGAAAATTTCTGATGAAGAAGAAAGCACGTGAAGCCATACTAATCAATCACTCAATGGTTGCCGACACGAGTGAAAGAATAGTACCTCTACAAGTATTAAAGAACTTCCTATAACTGTCTACCTTCACCCTTCATAGCAAGGCAGACATACAGAACCTTTCTTCATATCCGAGAATGCCTTCCCAACGAAGCCTCTCGAGCCACTAAGTGTTCCTTATTCCTTGGGGTACCTCGGCAAACAAATGACACCAAAGCAAATGTATCTCATTACACCAGGGTAGAAAGCAAGAGTATCTCATATCATGCTTTCTCCATGTCCTTTCCTTTGTCTTTGTTCTTACCTGCAAAGACAAGGATAAAGAAAGCAATATGCCGGAACCTCCACTCAAACTCGGGTAAGGAATCGACTACCTGGAACCTTTGCCTGGTTGCTTACCTGGCATTGCTTTCGAGTACTCGTCTTCAGCTGCTGATGTACTTCTGAAGAAGATGCCACATTTGCCTGGAGAACATATAAGGCAAGTGAAAATGATACCTTGCAGCATGTAGAGACAACGTGCAGAAGAAACAAGCAGAGAAGAATGCAACCTGCACAGTCAACTCAGCAGAAGGAGTCTGAGTTGAGAAACTCAAGAAGCTGCCACATCTGCCTGGAGAACAAATAAGGAAATGCGGCATGCACAATCGACTCAGCAGAAGGAGTCCGAGTTGAAAAAAAAAATTAGAGAGAAGAAGGGGTCTGAGTTGAATCCAAGAGCTCGAGAAGCTTCAACAACATATTGACGGCACCATCGCCAAAGAGTAAAGCCTCGCTGTGCAACACTGTCAAATCGCCACAATTTCTTCGAAAGCAAGAGTATTTTATATCATGCTTTCTCCCTGTCATTTTCTTTGTCATTGTTCTTACCTACGGGACAAGGAGAAAGAAAGCAATCAGCTAGCACTTGGTATCAATCTTCCGATCTGGAACCGACTGCTTGGAACCCTTCCCTGATTGCTTACTTAGCACTACTCTCGAAGTACCCATTATCTCAACATCTTAAGCTTCCAAAGAAGATACCACATCTGCCAGAAGAACAGATAAGGCAAGGGAAAATGATACATTGAAGCATGTGGAGACAAGCACAACAAAGCACGTGTCGATTCATCCGCTACTTCTTCAAAATCAAAAGTATCTCATATCATCAAGGTTGCAATCACTCTGGGTTGAAGACTCGTTTTGACCCTCAAATTCTTGGGTTGACTCGCTAGGCGTTGTGGGCTGCATGGGCCGATTCACCACCCTTGAATCAAATCCTTAAAGATCAAGTCACCAACTGGAAGAAGAGCCCATCAATCTTGAAGATCATACCGTTGACCAAATTGTTCAGGTGTGAATTAGAAAGATTAAACAAAGCAACAAGTCGTCACCTTTACCTCGTGCCTGCTTGCCATGTGTTCGAGTCAACCTTCAAGAATCAAGCCTCAACGGCCCTTGAAGAAATCTCCAGCTAAATTCAAGATCAAGCCTCGACGACCCTTGAGGAAATCACAAGTCCGATTCAAGATCAAGCGTCCACCACCCTTGAATCAACTCCAATTCAAGAATAAGCTGTGGAAAGTCAACAATCGGAGGAATCCATAAAATCCTCCAACCCATTTCAAGATCAAAGCTGTGGAAAGTCAACAAGCACAAAAACAAATACGTGCCAATTCATCTACTACCAAAGCCAAAGATCATCTACCACATGAAGCTCCTTGTGGTCCAATTTCAACCTTCAAGATCAAGTCTCAACGGCCCTTGAAGAAATCTCAAGCCCAATTCAAGATCAAGCCTCAACGGCCCTTGAAGAAATCTCCAGCCCAATTCAAGATCAAGCCTCGATGGCCCTTGGATCGACATCTACATTAAGGGACTTCAAAACGCATCTCATACACGCGACAAACACATGTATACGACGCGCCTTGAAGTGGGGGCATTTGTAGACATCGAAATTTCGGTGAAATAAATGTTGACCAATAGTTACAATTTCAACGCTCACGTATCACATAAATTTTACACGTAACGTGTGACTAAACGAAAAATCAAAATAAATCGGAAAAACATCAAATAGGACACATGTCAACACTTGGCAGAAACGATTTATTTCATCCGCATATTATATTCAAAATTAGGCATTAGAAAATTCTATAAATATAAGCCATTTCATTCATTTTAGGAAAAAAATAATTTATAACCAATTGATAACCCATTCACCTCACACCAAAACCTTGAAGCTTTGAAACTCCAAAGCTCCTAAGAAAATCTCAAAGGATCAAGAAAGCTCTCTTCGTTTTTCGTCAACCCAACCTTCAAGATCAAGCCCCAACGGCCCCTTTGAAGGAACTTCCACCCATTCAAGATCAAGCCCCGACGGCCCTTGAAGAAAGCGTTCATCGTTCATCATTCGTTCATCCTAAGATCAAACCCCAACGGCCCTTTGGATCAACAACATCAACAAATCCATACATCCAACCGTTCTTCAAGATAAAGCCCAAAAGCCCTTGAAGATCCATTCATCAACTGTTCATCAAGATCAAGCCCCAAAGGCCCTTGAAGATCCGTTCATCAATAGTTCTTCAAGATCAAGCCCAAAAGCCCTTGAAGATCCATCCATCAACTGTTCATCAAGATCAAGCCTCAAAAGCCCTTGAAGATCCGTTCATCACCGTCATTCAAAATCAAGCCTCAATGGCCCTTGAAGAAACTTTCAACCGTTCATCCAAGATCAAGCCTCGACGGCCCTTGGATCAATCGCACATCCACAAATACACACCTTACAGAGATCGAATCAGATGATCAAATTTGAGAGAGATCGTAACCCAAAATCATCAAATACAAAATATTATTTTGTACACGTGTTCTTGTCTCGTTTGTCGTAGAAAAATTTTGTGTTTACAATCTCCAACCTAAATTTTAAAAGAATGAGTAGTATTAACATGAGTTTGGTTAATATTTAAACTTTAAATATTAAAATGCGCCCCTTAGTACTACGGTCTAGTGATATTCTTCTTCACTTATAAGAGAGGTCTTACATTTAATTTTTGGTAAAGACGAATTTGAACCACAGTACTACTAGCCCATTGTAAGGCTTTGCCTACTCTTCTACTCCTTAATGTAGATAATATCGTTTAAAAAAAAATGCTTCTATATACCCTATCTAATAAAAAGTAATTAAACTGACAATTACGAGAAGAGCCAACTGTGTTAAGTCTGTACGGATCTCACTCAAACCAGCAGCAGCTGTTGTATGCTTGTGTTGCTATTCTGCAGGAAACTATTGTTTAGTTAATAAGACAAGAGCGACGAGCTGTTGCCTAATCATGGTTATTCATGAAATATTATCTTTTTGTTTATCTTACCAACAAGATTTACGTACAATCAATATTAGGTTGATGGAGCCATGGATGGAAGAGGGTCATTTCATCTGGATTCACTTCTTGGAATTAGGATCCTCATATCTTAACTATTTATCGTGTATCGTGAGGTCAAAAATCATTTAATTTTTTTTTAAAATTAAACACAAATAATTTCTGATGAAAACAAACCGTATGATTTACGATGAACGGCTAGATGTAGAAATCTCTAGAATCCTCACAAAATGGATACGGAGAGGATGCTCTTCCTTCTTAAAAATATGAAAAAAAATAATCCAATGTCGCCTTCCTACAACTTTGTTTTGTTTATACATTTGATGTATGCATCTTTGTTTATTACTATATTACACTACGACGTGTGTAAGGATCTGCATACAGTTCTTTATACTGTTTTCTGACGACGGGCTGGAACAGCTGATTCGACCTGCGAGTTCGGTCTAGTAGCTGCTGCAGTGAATAGTGTTCATAGGTTTTCTGTGTCCGATTTAGATTCTTGATACATTTCCGGGAAGAGATTGAATAGACGGATGCAACTTGTAGCTTCGCCATGGCACAACATGGATTTTAGTATCTTACAACGTTTAAACGGTTAAAAACAGCTTTTAAGTTTGAAGGTCCGGAATTTTGTAATTTTCCGGTTTGTTTTCTTTTGCATCCAGCGTTTTTCTTAAGACTATATAAACAACTTTAGGGTTGTATTGTAATTATCTTATCATATTATTTATCAAAATTCAAGTGCTTTTCTTAATTCTTTAGTGTTCTAGAAACTTATTAAGAGTGATGTTTGTAATCTCCTTTATCTGTAACTTCCGCTATGTCATTTTCTTTCTTAAGTTGAGGTTGTCTAATTAAACTTGAACGGTTAAAATTATTTACATCAAATGTGTTGAAATTGGGTGCCAAACGCGGATTAAGTTATGGGAATCCATGCTTTCGGATGAATAATATAGCTCGTATTCAACACGCAGTATTTCCCAATGAATGACTTAGCTTAGGTGCTCTGTGAACACTAATTTTTTATTTTCGTTATTTCACACGATTCAAACATGTTAAAGCACGGCATGATGTCAGGTCTACACTTCACTTTTGGCTATTCGGAGAACTAACTGATCACTTCTACGTTTTCTATTGTTCTAGATACGTAAGAAGGAAACTTAATAACCAGCTACTACATCTATAGGGTTTACTCCCCATGATGTTGTTTAAGTTGCCAAATCATACTACACAAACGTGATCACATGATTAGTAATCCAAAGAGAAAAACATTTTTTTCTCCCTAATTTTGTGAACCGTTTGGCATCAACTTCTATCTTTCAATTTCTTGAAACTTTCATACCAACTACTAAGATTTGACCCATCACCTTTCTCTGTGCTGAAAATTTCTCTCCAAACCAGTGAAGGCTCTGTCTAGTCTCTAGTCCCTTTCAACAAAGACCTTCACGGAAGCTTCATATCGTAAACTTCAACCATTGCGAAATAATTAAATAAATAGAAATATTGTTTAAACTCTTAATAACTCATTATACTAGTTACTTTAGAGGCAGAGACGTTATGTGCAGATTGTAACAAACTCTAAAAAAATGCATTCTGAAACTGAAATATAGGTCGGTGTACGGCAGCTCATCTTTTTCTATACAATTTCCCACTGCATTCTTCCAATCAGGCAGCACCACGGACACAGAGATGAAAGGCATATATACGTGTATTTGTTATTTTAATCTCAATTGGCATAATAAAATAATTATTAAGACTAATTAAGTTTTGACTTTGTCCATTTGTAATCTCTTAAACACGGCATCTCCATACGGCATCTGTGCATATATCTCTCTGTCTTTTGACAATTTGTTTACAATTACAATAGATACTGAGAGAGAATATATTTGAAGAGATAGTATTTCGGTTATTTCTGGTATTAGTAGATACAGTTTTGGGTCGTACCCTTTTGAGCAAGAGAATGTCGGAGAATGTTGAGCAACAGGTTGTGTGTTTTGGTCAGAAGAATCATCAGAAGAGTGGTTAAAAAGTATAAGCTCACTTTCAACCTCTCTAATCCCCCAAACCCGTAGAGCTCAGCTTGCTCCAATTCTGTAGGTTTAAGAGAAGGGTTTTCAACCTAGCATAAAGGTATGAACTAACACCTTTTTACTATATCTGTGTTTTTTGTTGTGGATTAAGTCTTTTTTCTATTTAGGGTTTGTGGGTTTTAGTGGTTCATTTAACTGATAAAACCGTGTGAATTAAGACTTTTGCCATCTGGATTTTGTGTGTTTCGGCTCTTACTTCTTTCTTTCTCCTTATGTGCATCCCCAGTTTTTATTCTTGCGATTGAATGAAAAATTGAGGGACAAAAACAAAGAGATGAGTGCGGGACGAGAAACTAAGAGTTTGAAAAACACTAGCTTTGGCGCTTTTTCAAATCTAGATTTGCACTGTTGAATTGGAAATTAAGGGTAACATGCTTTATTTGTTTTGGTGTTTTTGATCATGGTATCATACTTGGACTTGTATGAATTAAATCATTGGTAAAATTAATTTTCTATTTTAAGTGAATTTTTGGGGTGATCTGAACCATTGAAATGGAGACAGTTTAGGGATTCATGTCATTATTTTTCATCTAATTAATTTTCAGTGAGTTCTGCTTGTCCATTTCTTAGTGGGTTAATTTGTCCTAGTTTCTTGGTACCCAATGAATACCTTGATCTTCCTTCTTGTATTGTCCTTGCCGTAGATTCTTTCATTTCTTAAATCTTTCTGTCAATAGAGATTTTGTGGTGTTTCGATCATTAATCGGTGTTTGTACTAAGTACATGAATGTATTGTAGCCAAGTTCGTTTTTTCATACAAAACTTTGTTCTCCTAATGTTGTCTTCTTATTTCAAAACTTTGATGTCTTCTGTGTCTAATGAGCAGTGGTGAAAATTGATTCATATAGCATGGTGAGGAACACTGGTAAAATTGTTTCACATGCCGGCTCTGGGGTAAGTCCTGATAATCCAAGATCATCTTCTTAATTAAGTGTTAAGTATGTATGTATTTTAAAGTTTTAACAATTTCAATGGCAATATGACAACAAAACAAAGTAGGCCATAATGGAAGGAGAAGGTCAATGCAAGAAATCCCTTTTTGCTTCTATACACAAACCACACATAGATGAAGGCAGACCAAGAAGTATGGTTATTAAGGTACACAAACTTTGAACTCTCACAAAATATATCTTTTCGAATTTTTCTACAGTACGGTTAACTAAAGGGTTTTAAGATGTGGATATATTGTCGATATTGTTGATACATCGACTTTATAGTTGCCTCTATACGAGCGATATGGTTGACTTTAAAAGTGCAATAAACCGCAATTTAGAATGACAGTATATTCTCGTATATGTTTGATTTGAGATGTCTTGAAGAAATATGTATCTGATTGGATTTGTTTGGTTAAACTTGCAACAGAAAGCACATAATATGATTCCTGCACACATTGTGGCTGAGGCCATATCAACCCTCCATGGTGATGGTCTAGAGCTCAGATGGTCTGGGCCTATTACACCAACAGAAAGGGAATATGTCGAACAATACGTGTTGGCAAAGTACCCACAATATGCTGGCCTTGTTGAAGGAGAACAGTTTGATCTCTCCAGTATTTGCGTCATCGAAGAATCTCCCGAGGCCATGCCCGATGACAAGAGGAAGTCACCAAGGGGTAGCTTGAAGTCACCGAGGGAGTCCTGGACACAATTCGCCGGAAGCAACCTTCCCGACTTGGACAGGACTCAGTTGGAGCCATCAAGGTTGCTTGATATCCTCACCACGAAATGCTCCTTCCCAGGAAGTTTCATCTCAATCCCCGAGATACAAGCTCGAAACAAGGTCTTGAAGCACTGCGGATTGACCGATGACGATTACCTTGTTCTCTTCACCCCAACCTACAGGGACGCCATGGTATTGGTGGCGGAGAGCTACCCGTTCTATCGCGGAAACCACTACATGACCATTATCGGCGAACAAGACTGCATTAAGGATTTTGCTGGTTACAAGGAAGCCAAAGTGATTTTGGCACCAGAGACTTGGTTAGATTTGAGGATCAAAGGTTCACAACTAAGCCAGTATTTCAGGAAGAAAAGCAAACACAAGCTCAAAGGGTTGTTCTCCTATCCAGCTTACGTAAACGAGGTTCATCACTCGCTACATTGGGTTTCGGAAGCACACCGGAACTCATGGCATGTTCTTCTTGATGCAACTGCACTGGTAATCGGAAAGGATCACTTGAATCTCATGCTTCACCGGCCTGACCTTGTTCTGTGCACGATCGACAACTCTCACGGCCAGACTTCGAAGATCACTTGCCTTTTGGTCAGGAAGAAATCCTTTGATACTACAGTGACTCCATCTCAGGTCAATGAGTGAGGGCTGTTTGTATGCTTTACGTACGATATGTTTAAAGGCTTTAAGCCAAACTAGTAAGCAGTAACAATTTTTTTCAGCTGTGAAAAGGGGAATACGAACACGAGCGGATATAATCACTTAACTAAAATTTCAATTAACAAGTACAATAAAACTCACGACTGTTGTGAGTTTGTTCTGAATATATGTTCTGCACTTAAATTCCAATCTCTGCAAGTACCTTGTTTTCGGATCAACGGGAGAGGGAGGATTCGAACGTGAAACATGTTCCGACATTGGAAAGGGAGAGACCACGGGACTCGGGAGTGCGAAGCTGTTCGGAATCAAGTTGAGCTTGCAGGTCTTAGTCATACCTAGTTGTCGACTACAATGCAATTTTGACCCCTTTTTTGTATCTACTTTCATCATTGAGTCATGGAAATAGACATTTAGTGTAAATAAACTGGTTAGACAGAATCTAACACTAAAACCTTATCAATGCACCAATGCAATTATTGAAGAACATGGTAGGACATGAAGGATTCATATCATAAAGATTTGATGTCGACTACCAGACACATTCCTTCTCCTCCTTTATTCTGGGACGGGCAGTGTAATATAAACTTACATAGGCGAAGTTATAACAACAACAACAACAACAACAAAGCCTTTTCCCACTAAGTGGGGTCGGCTATATGAATCCTAGAACGCCATTGCGCTCGGTTTTGTGTCCTGTCCTCTGTTAGATCCAAGTACTCTAAGTCTTTTCTTAGGGTCTCTTCCAAAGTTTTCCTAGGTCTTCCTCTACCCCTTCGGCCTTGAACCTCTGTCCCGTAGTCACATCTTCGAACCGGAGCGTCAGTAGGCCTTCTTTGCACATGTCCAAACCACCATAACCGATTTTCTCTCATCTTTCCTTCAATTTCGGCTACTCCTACTTTACCTCGGATATCCTCATTCCCAATCTTATCCTTTCTCGTGTGCCCACACATCCCACGAAGCATCCTCATCTCCGCTACACCCATTTTGTGTACGTGTTGATGCTTCACCGCCCAACATTCTGTGCCATATAACATCACTGGCCTTATTGCCGTCCTATAAAATTTTCCCTTGAGCTTCAGTGGCCTACGACGGTCACACAACACGCTGGATGCACTCTTACACTTCATCCATCCAGCTTGTATTCTATGGTTGAGATCTCCATCTAATTCTCCGTTCTCTTGTAAGATAGATCATAGGTAGCGAAAACGGTCGCTTTTTGTGATCTTCGCTAGATTGCTCCGGTCATTAGTGTGGATAAGTATATAAATGGATAGAGATAGGAAAGCAAACACAAGATGTACGTGGTTCACCCAGATTGGCTACGTCCACGGAATAGAGGAGTTCTCATTAATTGTGAAAGGTTTACACAAGTACATAGGTTCAAGCTTTCTTTTAGTGAGTACAAGTGAATAATTTAGTACAAATGACATTAGGAAATATTGTGGGAGAATGATCGCGTAATCATGAAACTTCTAAGTACCGGAGTGTGGTATCGTCTTGACTTGCCTTATCTGTCTCATAGGTAGATGTGGCATCTTCTCTGGAAGTACTCTTCCTCCATCCAGGGGTGGTATCTTTAACTGGTGGAGATGCACAAGGTAATGTATCAATTTCACTTGAAGCTTACTTGTAGTTTCAGGCTTGGTCAAGCGCAATACAAACCATGTAGTAGGAGTCCCCGAAGTCGCCGAGCTAGGGGATCTGCTGAAATAGGTGACAGACAAGGTAAACAATCAGAGCTCCAAGCAATCAGTCCCAGATCAGAACTTTGATATTCGAGTTCCGGCTGATTGTTCACATTCGCCCTATCTTGCAGGCACCATGAAGGATAAAGAGAAGAAAAATGAGAAGAGATGATATGAGATACTTTTGCTTTTAAAGAAGTAACTTTCCACAGGCTTATTCTTGAACTGAGCTGGAGGGTTTTCTGGTTTCCTCCAGAGTATAAGGCCGACTGAAGAATTTGAGGGTCAAAACAAGTCCATCAAATCTAGAGTACGTTCGACCCTGCTGATATGGGATACTTTTGCTTTTGACAGAGTAGTGGATGTATCGGCACGTGTGCTGTTACGCTTGTCTCCACATGCTTCCTTGTATCCTTCTCACTTGCCCTATCTGTTCCTCAGGCAGATGCGGTATCTTCCCTGGAAGCATAAGATGTTAAAGATGAGTACTCGAGAGCAATGTCAGGTAAGTAATCAGGTAAGGGGTTCCAGGCAGTCAGTTCCTGGCTGGAAGCTTGATTCCAAGTGCTGACTGATTGCTCTCTTTCTCCTTGTCTTGCAGGTAAGAACAAGGCCAAAGGAAAAGACAGGGAAAAAGCATGATATGGGATACTCTTGCTTTTAACCCTGATGATATGAGATATTCTTGCTCTAGTATAGCTTGTTTGCAGAGGTATTATCGGGGGGAAAGAAAGCTGAATATTTCGAAAGGCTTCGTTGGGAGTGCCTTCTCAGATATGAGGAAGGGTTGAGCATTTTTGCAGGTCTGTCTGTCCGTTGGGGATGGAGGTCGACATATATAGGAGTCTCCCTAACAACAAGTAGTAAAGCTATTCCTTTACCCTGCTTGGTTATAGCACGGTAGTGGGAGCTGCCAGTTTCACATGTTTTAACTCTGTCAGAGCACTTTGAAAAAGTGGTCTGTGGTATCTGGAAAGCTGATGTTGCGTGTGAAGATTACAGACAAGCTTTATCTAAGGAGATCTGGCTCTTGAAGTTGGGAAAGTGGTGCCTCTTCGGTTTTCGAACAAGCAATCCTGTCGGGGATCTGGCTCTCGAGATTCGGAGAACGATGCCTCTTCGATTTTTGAGAAAGCAATCCTGTTGGGGGTCTGGCTCTCGAGATTCGGAGAGCGGTGTCTCTTCGATTTTTGAGAAAGTAATCATGTTGGGAGTCTGGCTCTCGAGATTCGGAGAGCGGTGCCTCTTCGATTTTGGAGCAAGCAATCTTGTTGGGAGTGTTTTCTCGAATGTGAGTAAAGGTTGGGCATGTTTGCTAGTCTACCTTGCCACGAAGCACAGAGATTGACACACATGGACTTTCCAATTATCCAGCAGTGATGATGTTCCTTTACCCTTGTGGGTAATAATATGTTAGCTAGACCTTTAAAATTTATGTGTCTAAACTTTGTTAGTGTTGTTTCTTTGCTATTCTTTTACCCTTCTTGGTCAGAGCGATGTAGTGGGAGCTGCAAGCTTCACGTGTCTCAACTTTGTCAGAGAACTTTGGCAAAGTTATATGTGGTACCCATGAGCTAATGTTGCGTGTGGGAAGTGGGTGATTGAACAGTAAGATTCATGTGCTTTCTACTTCACCAGAAATCTTCGACAGAATGCCCATAATTTCCGCAAAGCTGAGTGTGCGTGTGACCGTATTGACAAGGCTGGAAAAGTAGGTGCCTCTTTGATTTCTGAGATCGGCCCTCGTGGTCTCTGAGCAGCCCAACTTTTGAGAAAGCAAGCGCCTCTTCGATTTCTGAGATCGGCCTTCGTGGTTTTTGAGCAGCCCAGCTTTTGAGAAAGCAAACGCCTCTTCGATTTCTGAGATCGACCCTCATGGTCTCTGAGCAGCCCAGCTTTTGAGAAAGCAAACGCCTCTTTGATTTCTGAGCAGGCGCCTCTTCGATGTCTGAAGCTCCGTCGAGTGCAGATTTTTATAGGGGCTGGCATTAAGTTCCAAAGCACACTTGAATCTCCACTAGTAGAAGCTCCATTCTTACACTTCTAAGATCTTGATTTGTCCGACCTCTTCTCTCTTCAACACCTTTGAAAATGTCTGGCCCCTCCGACCGTCGTTTTGACTTGAACCTTGTTGAAGAGGCAGCCCCGCCTTCTCCAGACAACATATGGCGCCCATTTTTCGTCTCCCCTACTGGTCCTCTTATCATTGGGGATTCTGTGATGAAGAATGATATGACCGCTGCGGTGGTGGCCAGGAACCTTCTCACTCCCAAAGATAACAGATTACTTTCCAAACGGTTTGATGAGTTGGCTGTTAAGGATTTTCTGGCTCTCAGTATTCAGTGTGCAGGTTCTGTGTCTAATATGGCCCAACGCCTATTTGCTTGAACCCGCCAAGTTGAATCATTGGCGGCTGAAGTGATGAGTCTCAAACAGGAGATTAGAGGGCTCAAGCATGAGAATAAATAGTTACACCGGCTCGCACATGACTATGCTACAAACATGAAGAGGAAGCTTGACCAGATAAAGGAATCTGATGGTCAGGTTTTACTTGATCATCAGAGATTTATGGGTTTGTTCCAAAGGTATTTATTGCCTTCATCTTCTGGGGCTGTACCGCGTAATGAAGCTCCAAATGATCAACCTCGGATGCCTCCTCCTTCTAGGGTTTTGTCCAGTACTGAGGCTCCGAATGATCCCCCTATGGTGCCTTCTCTTTCTGGGGCTCTACTGACTGCTGAGACTTCTCCTAAGCAACCTTTGTGAAGGCTCCCTCTTGTTTGTTTATTTTGACTCATGTATATGTACATATTTGTAACTTATCGGGGATATCAATAAATAAGTTTTCCTTCATTTCAACGTATTGTGTTAAATACACCAAAGCCTTCTTCGCTAAGTTCTTTGAATTTTCTTTTGTTGAAGCTTGTATGTTGAAGCTTTGTGAGTGGAGCATGTAGGTTAAGGTAGTGTTCCCTTAATTTCCCGAGTGAGGAAAACTTCTCGGTTGGAGACTTGGAAAATCCAAGTCACTGAGTGGGATCGGCTATATGAATCTTAGAACGCCATTGTGCTCGATCCTGTGTCATGTCCTCCGTTAGATCCAAGTACTCTAAGTCTTTTCTTAAAGTCTCTTCCAAAGTTTTCCTAGGTCTTCCTCTACCCCTTCGGCCTTGAACCTCTGTCCCATAGTCGCATCTTCTAATCGGAGCGTCAGTAGGCCTTCTTTGCACATGTCCAAATCACCGTAACCGATTTTCTCTCATCTTTCTTTCAATTTCGGCTACTCCTACTTTACCCCGGATATCCTCATTCCTAATCTTATCTTTTCTCGTGTGCCCACACATCCAATGAAGCATCCTCATCTCCGCTATACCCATTTTGTGTACGTGTTGATGCTTCATCGCCCAACATTCTGTGCCATACAGCATCGCCGGCCTTATTGCCGTCCTATAAAATTTTCCCCTGAGCTTCAGTGGCATACGGCGGTCACACAACACGCCGGATGCACTTTTCCACTTCATCCATCCAGCTTGTATTCTATGGTTGAGATCTCCATCTAATTCTCCGTTCTTTTGCAAGATAGATCCTAGGTAACGAAAACGGTCGCTCTTTGGTATTTCTTGATCTCCGATCCTCACCCCTAACTCGTTTTGGCCTCCATTTGCACTGAACTTGCACTCCATATATTCTGTCTTTGATCGGCTTAGGCGAAGACCTTTAGATTCCAACACTTCTCTCCAAAGGTTAAGCTTTGCATTTACCCCTTCCTAAGTTTCATCTATCAACACTATATCGTCTGCGAAAAGCATACACCAAGGAATATCATCTTGAATATGTCCTGTTAACTCATCCATTACCAACGCAAAAAGGTAAGGACTTAAGGATGAGCCTTGATGTAATCCTACAGTTATGGGAAAGCTTTCGGTTTGTCCTTCATGAGTTCTTACGGCAATCTTTGCTTCTTCATACATATCCTTTATAGCTTGGATATATGCTACTCGTACTTTTTTATTCTCTAAAATCCTCCAAAGAATGTCTCTTGGGACCCTATCATACGCTTTTTCCAAATCTATAAAGACCATGTGTAAATCCTTTTTCCCATCTCTATATCTTTCCATCAATCTTCGTAAGAGATAGATTGTCTCCATGGTTGAGCACCCTGACATGAACCCGAATTGGTTGTCCGAAACTCGTGTCTCTTGCCTCAATCTATGCTCAATGAGTCTCTCCCAGAGCTTCATTGTATGGATGGACATGAAGAAATATAACTATAAAACTAAGGACATTCATTGATATTCTTTAACCAAAATCCAAGCATTCCAAACAAAACAGAAACTAAAACATTGCATCAGGCATCAAATTGACAAAGTCAATTACTGAAGTTAAAAGCGGTTGTATTTTTGGTAAAACATAATTTTGGAGGACCTTAGTGAATTTAACTAGGGACAGTCTGACTTTATAATAGTAGAGATCGTCTTTTCAGCCATTGTCGCCTTAGTGTTCTTAGTCTGGTAAGGAGCACCATTACTACGATTAAGTTGGTAAACCAATCTTGGTCATTTAAATCAGATAGAAAGAAGTGAAAGGCCCAGGGAATGTGGTTCCAGTTATGGTACATAGGGATGCTTCTACACATGACATTATAATGCGCATTACGTGCCTCACAAAGTACTTACAGGACAGAAGCACCAAAAACCGGGATAAAGGAATAGGAACAAGCTAGGGACCCTAAAAGTATAAATCAGTTTCTTCAAAGGTGCGCAGCAGTTTGGCATCCTAGACTTGTCGGATATAGGATTATAACGGGGTTAACTAGACGGATGAGCAACTAACCATGAAACTAATATCTATTGTACATCTTATGCAGGAATAAAATTGCAATTCAAAAGATTCAAGAGTAGCAGATCACATTTGTTCAAGCAAAGTGGTTTCTTTCCACTTTATGTTAATAAAAAGGAAGAAAATTACTTCACGTTGAATCTACTGCCACAATCCTATTGTGTGTTTATGTACATTGAGATCACATACAATTTACTCTAACCATTCTGAACAATAACTCTGAATGTCCTTTCCAATGTTAGCCAATGTACAGCAACATTGGTACACAGTTGGGAACGTTAGCCCACTTTTGCGTTTTCCACCACATGCTCCTGGGAGGAGAAAAGTATGGAAGTTGAAAAAAGGACATGGCATCCAGTTCTTATGCAATGAATAGACTAAACTAAATACTGACGGATTTTATGGAACAAATTTCGGTAGAAAATATTTGCTAACCTTGAAAAAATTTATTATGCTTCACTCAAACCAAAACGAAAAAGGTATTAACGCAAAGAGAGAAGGGGAGATTTTAACCTCTTGAAGGACATGAGCTTGAGATAGAGAACTAAGTTGGCAGCTTTCCATGTTTTCAAGTAACTGGATTACAGTTTGCAGATGAGGAACACTGCAAAAATTGCAAACACATCAGGGAAAGGGTGCAAGAATGGAGATGCCATGCACATTATTACTAGTGGAAAGATATGGGGAACACTTCAAACCAACACTGTTAAAGTTATGGGTTTGGTATACAATCACTATCCATAAAATGCAATATGTTGCATTCCATCATTTCAATTGCGGCCACTGGGTGAAAAAAAATTCAAAAAGTGCAGCTCATTTATCAAATCAGTTATCAAGATTTTGGTGTCAAAGCCCACCATCTTGCGAAGTCATATTGTCGTATGACCAAGTGGATTATAAATAGTCTCAACAGACAAACAGGATGCGCACAACCATTCATCTTGCAAGGTCACATTGATGCATGTCCAAAATTTGGTTTGGTATTTCCTTATTTCTTAAGAGGAGATATACCAACAAAAACATTTGATAACATGACACAAGATTCAGAACTGTTAGCTATATATTTCTCTTTCTGATGAAACAGGAGATGCTTCAGGCAAGGGTTTGGTGTATATAACTGCATGCTATAAAAGGTTTTCCAAAATAAAGCCTACACAAGTTTTAGTGCACAACCTTTGTAACCCGTTTTCCATATGTGCATCGAGGGATGAAATCACTCGAGGCATCTGTCCCAACAACTGCATACAAAGGAGAGGAAAATGAAATTTACTTTGAATTTTTTAGACTTTATAGTCAGCATCATCTTGGTGAAGGTAATCAAATTACCTGTCCAGTATTCTTAATTGTAGATGTTTTGACCAAAAGGTTCTTTGGAAGCTTTATCAGTTGGGCCTGCAGAATATAAGAAATTAGAAATATAACCATGTGCGGCAGGCCAATGAGGCAAAGTCGTACCATGGCTATCACCACATACTGCATGGTGGTAAGCCTTTTCCAGTATTGTTCAAAGTATACTGTATCCAGATGATAAGATGAAAATTAAGGGTGAGAATGACTACTTCTCATTGCATCATGATGTATAGTTATAGTTACATTTCATGTTTGGAAACATGGAAGAAGAAACCTTTATCAGTTGGGCCTGCAGAATATAAGAAACCTTCCACCCCAATGTGTTCATTTTTAAGGCCCTACCCCTCACCACAAAACAAAACATTAACACTCTTCTTCAAAAGCAAGAAAATTCAGATTACATCCAAAAAACCTGCTTTTATGTACCCATCCCTGTCCTGTTTCACCAAAATCTATCCTAATGAACCGGACTCTGGAAAAGCACATTGTAAATAAGCATTTCATTCTTTTATTGATACATCAAATATTCGTATCAGTTTCACAATCCTTCATAAGGAAGGGCGCATCTGATAATTTTCTCTGCCTATATATACCCCATTCCTGCCCTGTTCCACAAAAATCTATCATTAATAACAGGACTCCGGAAACTCTTGCATTTTCTGCACATTCTAACTAACCACTTCACTATTTTACAGATTGGCCAACTATTTGTATCAGTTTCACAATCCTTCAGGAGGAATGGCATCTCTGATCATTTGGGCATTATTTTGTATCCATTTCTAGTTTTTTGTGTCCAGATACATGTCAATGACCGCTTTCCCTTTTACACATAGTTTTTCATAACATTTCTGCCTCCAAAATTGTACAATCTTTGAGGTAAACCACCTGGGCCACAAATCTCCTCCAAAATTTTATTTCTACAAATATATTTCCCCTTTTTTGCTTGACTAATCTTATTTTTCCCGATCAAACCAGCACCAGTATCTGGCATAACCAAGTACAGAAGAAAAGTAACAATAATCTCTGTAAATGTAATGCATTCACCCTTCCCAAAATCTAACCAAAACCCAGTAAGCCAAATTGGTTTAATTTTCGAAAATAAAATTAAAAGGGAGACTCATAAATTAATTAAACCATTGCCCACTGAAGCTTACTATCCTCTGCCGCATAGATATTGTGATAGAGAAACTGAGAAATAGAAAATAAAGAGAGAGTAGGATTGGTATGCCTGGGAAGGAGATGATTGCTGCATGAGGTGGAGGAGGTTGGAAGTGGACAGTACGGCCTGAGATATCTGATCAGATACCAAGGCTTTTGCTGTATTCCCTCTGCTGTTTCTACCTCCGGTCGAGCTCGCCATTCTTCCTCTGTGTTCCTACTTCGGAAAGCGCTTTCTTATTTTTGCCCTTTTAGTTGATCAATAAGTAATAAAAGCATTTTTTATTAGCACCTCATCGTAACGATGAATGCATCTACCATAAAAATTTAAGGAACTTTAACGAAAAGCACCTGGTACTGTTCACTTTAACGAAAAACCACATTCTCCAATTCTCAAAACTCTTCTCATATTCTATTGTTGAACAAAACACTAACCTATCA
Source organism: Malus domestica (assembly GCF_042453785.1). Taxonomy (NCBI): domain Eukaryota; kingdom Viridiplantae; phylum Streptophyta; class Magnoliopsida; order Rosales; family Rosaceae; genus Malus; species Malus domestica. Next base: position 3,566,713 of record NC_091666.1, read on the forward strand.
AACTACAAACATTTTAAAAGGTCGTACCCAGTGCACAAGGCTCCCGCTTTACGCAGGGTCTGGGAGAGGTGAATGTCGGCTAGCCTTACCCCCATTTATAGAGAGGCTGCTCCCAAGTCTCGAACCCGAGACCTACCGCTCATGGGCGAAGGCACTTGCCATCGCACCAAGTGCGACCTCTAAACTACAAACATTTTGATTAGGAAAAATTATTTTTAAAGAATAGAAACAAGAAACTGATGTTTCGAACTTCACATGAAGTAAAGTTTTAGTGATTCAAACATCAGCAATTATTTAAGCCTAATTTTTCTTTCTAAAATAGCTGCATTATTTAAGCAATAAGCCAGTGTTATTTAAGCCTTTCTAACGTACTTGTGTATATTTATGGGTTCTCATAACCCCGCTTGCGATTCACCAAATACCTACTTGGTTTTCTAATAGGGAATTATTATTGATACTTCAAATTTCTTATTTTATACTCTCAATTTTCTATATTTAGAAAGAAAAATACGCTTATAGGGAGTGTATAATGAAATTTTTGGAATGTCAATAACACTTCCCTTCTAATACACGCAAAGTGTTTTGGTTTTCTATACTACCCAATAATGCAGGAAACCAAACTTCCCAATTTCAACAATTTTAAATAAATAAATTTTGAGCATTGCGTTTTCACAAAATACTAGTGACAAAATTATTACCTAAATACATCTCTCTTATGAACTTCTGTAAAAGTTTATATGCATTATATTTTTTTGTGATGTCAAGTTTAACTTCTAACCGTATTTCGATTCTTCGATCATTTTAGTAATTGATAGCCAGAGACATATATCGTTATGCACTTATTGTTTTCAATGGTGAATTACAGTAATATAACTCATTCCATTCAATTGGTGCCTATCAAGTGTTTATTTTCTTCTCTCCACATCAACCATGCAGAATGTTAGGGTTTTACTTCTAAGTCAATTTAATTTACACTAATTAAAAATGAGTATTATAAGACATGGAGAATGTGGTGTGGGTAGAAAATGCGGGGTTTATGTAAAAAAAATGTATGTGTATGTTGATAATGTGAGGTGTGAGGGTATTAGGGGAAGTATGTGGGGTGTATTAAGATAATGTTTAATTGAAAAAACAAATATGAGGTATATTAAGTATGTAAAATTTATTCAACAATATGTGAGATGTTAATATAATAAGCCATAAATAAATGATTATCACATGACTACTAGATTACTTTGTTTTTGGACAAGAACTAATGGATTATTTGAAGCAAGCGAAAGACCCAAATTAGCCCCGTCTCTGACCATGATATGATATGTGATATTTTCTTTTGGTAATGTTTTGGGAGACCAAACTTTTAAATTAAATTTTGTAAATCAAATAATGCAGATATTGATAATTGAATTATTATTTAAGTATTGATTAACGTGATTGTCTTCCTAGTATTTTCTTTTTTGTCAAACTGTAGTCATTTTGTTAAATTCGCAAAGAGAGGTTAACATTTTTCACAAGAATATTAAATACGGGGAAAAACATCGTTCATTTATGAGTGCCCATTCAAACAACATTCAATTGATAAATCATTAATATAGTGTTTTTTTTTTAACAAACAATGTTATGCAGGCGGGAAGTGACCTAAGTCTGAACTTCACAATGGACTAGCAATAATATGGTTCAAATTCTCATTTGGTGAGAATCGAACCTAAGACCTCTCACTTATAAGTGAAAAAGGAAACCACTAAACCGTAATATTAAGACCTACTCCAACCTTTGGAATAAAACTCAAATTTTAGGTTTTAAACCTATCCCAACTTGCTCCAACTCTTGAGCCAAATATGAGTTTTAACCAAAAACTCATTTTTAAGGAAAATTTAGGCCATAATTCCCCTTGAGTTAGTGGGCTGACACACCATATATGTAGTGGGCTGACACACCATACATGTGTATTTATTTTCAGCTTTATATTTATAAATTCATTGAATCCAACGGCTAAAATCTAATATGATCTAATCCAATGGTTCAAATTTAAATTCAACGACTAAAATAATTAAAAAAAAATCTTCCAAGTGTTTCATATTCTTTCATAGTGTTCCATGAGTTTCATGGTGTCGGTGTAGTGATTTTTCAATATTTATCGAAATCTAGATATTTTTAGGTTAAAATTTTCATAAAATTAAATAAGGATTGTCTACATAATTGTTTTGTTTTTAAAGTTATTTTGAGAAAAAAAAATTATTCTAAATTCATTCTTTATAATCTTGGGCTAAAAATTTAACCCAAAAGTGTTGGAATAGAAAAACTGTTTTTGGGTTCAAACCTAAATTTTCTAGATTAAAAGTTTTAGGTTTTAACCCAAGGGTAGGAGATGGTTTAAGTGGCTTAATTTTGTGTTGTTAACACTTAAAACTTGTAGATTAACAAATTAAAACAATAAACCCTTGGTAGGCTTGGGAATGTGACTAAAATGAAATGGACTTAAAGATTTAAGTGGTTCGCCGCTCAAAACTAAGCTACATCCACGGTAATGCTCGGGTGGTATTGATTTTAGAACTACAAATAACGCTTGGCTAAATACATGAACTCTTTATTCTCTCAGTCGTTTGACTGTTTACAAGAGGTTACTACCCCCTTATATAGAAACTTCAATGAACCCAGGAGCCTTAGGTTTACCTACCTTTACTTTCCTGGCCTTTAATGCGCCACCTATGTAGACTGGCTTGTTGACACCTTTTCATCCATTAGCTGGATATTCAGCAGTGAAGTGACATGTGTTTAGTCGATGTTGCACACCTTATTAGAGTGATACGTGCCGAGCGACTTACATGACCTTGGTTATTGATGAGTATATTTTATATTATATATTTTACCTTAATCTTAGTATATTTTGGTTAATATATTGGAAGAATTTTGATACTTTGAATTGTAATTTCAATATAGGACTTTCGACTTCCTCTGGAACAAAACAGGATCAAATGGACGAATTTTGGAGTAATTCTAGTTGGAGGACGTTCGTGAGTCATTTAGCTTGATCGTATCAAAATTTGGGATTTTTCCACCAAGCGGTTATTTTCTGGCGATGAAATAAAGAAGCAGTGCACAGTGCTGGAAAATGACGTTTTTGGGCTTAAATTGCGTTTTTGGAGCCCAAGATGACCTCGGATGGGTTCGTGGCCTTCTAGAAAAGTGTTCAGAATATTCCAAACATTAAATCCAGCTATATTGGGCCAGTTTTGGAGCAGCTTATGGGTCAAAACATGGCTGTTCAGATTTTAGACAAATTTTATTATTTAATTTAGGGTTATGTTTCCTAGGGTTTGCGGGGTGGCTTGGAAAATATATTGCTTAGCCGTCTACAGTTTTTAGACTACGCTTTCTTTTATGCAATTTTGGAGACAGAGAGAATTGCTAGGGTTTTGGAGATTTTCTACTTGAAGGTGTTTTCAATCATTTTCTTAATAATATTTTCTATGATTTCAATTATGAATATGCGAAACTAATTTCTTTTGTTAGGGCGAAGCCTTGAGCCTTAGCATGAATATGTGATTTTTATTTAATTGCTTATGATTGATTGCATGCATACTTTGAATTGTTAATCACCGGGATAAAAACTATCTAATTGTCTTAATGCTTGATCACCATTACGATCCTTAGAAAAGTAATCTGATGCAATTTTGGTCGGAAGGTTCCCTGAAATTGACGCTGGCTTCTTGTGATTAATAATTGTAATTTCACTTAGGATGAATATCACGTCTTAAGGATTGCATGGTTTTTCAAAGGATTTTCATAAAGCATAATGAGTCTTTCATGTTCAGATTTGATCCGAACGTCCGGACGGGTTGCATGTTAGATATACGTTCTATGTTGGAGGTTTCAAGTAGAATATGAATTAGGAAAATCTAACCTTCAAAGTGGCATGTGTAGATTATAAGTAATTGGTAAAAATTCATAGGATTGTTAGGTGATGGTGGATCCCTAGTGCTTTCTTAATTTTATTCTCACAAAACTGTTTTATTTTCTCTCTAGCTCTAATATTGCAGATTGTTTATTTTAATTCATTAATTTCGTTTTTATTTTAATTAGGTAATAAAATCAATCACTTCAATTTCTACTTTACAATAATTAAATTGAATCTGATTAGTTCGAATTATTTAATAATCCATGTGGAGACGACCTTGCGAGATCCGTTTACACTACAATAACCTTGAGATTCTTGCAAGTAAAATAGGATATTTAAGCTTGTTCACATGAGTAGTAAAAATCTTATCAAGAAAATGGCGCCGTTGCCGGGGATTATTTAAAATAATTCCTACTAATCAAATTTTCAATTAGTTATTGCTGTTTATACATATAAGAAAATAAAATTTAATTTTCGTTTTTGTTTTATTTTTCCCAGATTACAACAACTCTTAGTTAATTATTTTTGTATATATCTTTTTATTTAATTGCTGATTTTGTTTGGTAGGTTACAATTCGTTTCTTTTTGAGCAGTGCAACAATGGAATTTGCAGTTCCCCCTGAATTCAATCTAACACCCGGTGGACCACCTCTTTGGGTGTCATTAGCAGAAAATGGTTATTATGGATTTAAGCCTACAGTTTGTGCTCTTTGTAATTCAAATACTCATGATATTTTGCAATGTCCTGAGAGAGAATTTCCAGATTATGTCTAGGAGTGTATAAATATGAGAAACGATTCAAAATGGAACTGGAACAATCCCCATTCAGAGTTATACACTCAAAGTTTAAAAGAGCATCTTGGGCAGTATTTTGAGCAGCTTAATGTGCCACAAGAGCTTCCAGTGGAGGACAAGCTCTCTAAATTGTTGGAATTAACTGACTTATACATTGAAATAACCAATGACGGATTTCTGATTCAAGCATTAAATTATGGGAAGAGCTTTAATGATCAAGAGGAGATTGGTGCAGGAATTGTAGAGCAATCTGCCACCCAGTCATGCCCAAAGGAGGAAACACCACCTGCTGATCGTGAAACAATTTCCCCATAATCTTTTCCTCCCCAAGTTTATGTGCCACCAGAACCCTTCCCAACAGGGCTGCACGAATGCACAAGAATTGATATGTTAGAAGCTGTTCATTCAAAATCAGTACATCAGACATCACATGATCAGCTTTTGACTACTCTGACCATTTTGGATTCGGAGCAACAAGCTACTGATCAGAAAATTTTGGTTGCTGAATTGGACACGCAAACGTCGCAATTCATCAAATTTAAAGAAAATCAGGATCAATTCCGTGACAGCCAAATTCCTCATAGAGAAATTCTGCCAGTGCAGAGGTTGTGGGTGTTAAATACAAGGTTCAAGGCAGCTCAATGGAAACATAAACCTCACTGGAAACAACCTTATTTGATCACAAAGATTCATTTGCATAGAAGTGCACTTATGAAGAATTCAACCACTGATAAACAACAACTCATTCCATACCTACTGTTGCCGTATGATGCTATCAAGAAGTGGTTAACTCGAAGGGAACAAGTAACGTGATCTTCAATTCTTCCCTCTACGTCTAGCTATAGACATTAACTAAAGCGCTAATTGGGAGGCAACCCAATTTTTTCTAACTCTTTTCTTTTTATTTCGTTTATTTTATTTTCCTGTTTTTATTCCTAATTACAAAAATCATAAAAATAAAAAAAAAATCAGAAAATTGAAAAAAAAAATTGCAGTTTTTAATTCTTGTTATTTTTCTTTACTTATCTAATTAGGTTTTTTTTATTGCAGATTGCATTCGGAACTGATTCGGCCTAATCCCAACTAAGGGGGTGCAATCAACAATTATTCCCCTAGCACATTCATCATCAATTCATCATCAATTCCTCTACATTCATGAGATTAGGCAGTGTGGAGTGCAGAAACAAAGTTGAGGGATCTAAGTGGCACAGAGAATAAGACATGATGAATTTATAGATCTCTTCATGCATGACGAACAAGCCAATTCAACATACTGAGGCACTGAGACTATATACAAATTTTTATTCATAGATTCTTATCAAACATAGTTACAAGGATATAGAAGCATACCTTTTCAATGAGGATCTGTGAGTCTCGATTTTTCCATGGAAACACACATGCATTGGGCAATTTTCATTCATTTTTCCCTAATCTAAGCACTTGAGACAAAAATCGAAGGGAGATGGAGATAAAAACTACCTGTGAGTGTGTCAGACTAGAGCAGGATGCGATCTGCGGTTTCATCTGAGCAGGTTGTTGGTCTTGCTGCTCGAGGTGCTGGATTTCCGAGACACGGCGGTGTGTTGTTGTTGGGTTATGGAAGGCTACGGATGCATCACTTACAACGGTTGCAGGAGCTGTTGTGAAATGGAGGTTTGAATGGATGGCTGAGCTTGAGAGTTTTGAAAATGGGAAGAGATCCGCGAGAGTCTATTCGGTTTGTCTAAAGATAGAGAAGGTTCTTGTGTTTTTTGGGAGTAATGAAGGAGAGAGAGCAGAGAAATGGGGTCCGAAAGAAATGAAAAAAAAAATATATGGGAGGAAGAAGGACTTGCTGTGAAATGGAGAGTGTAAAAGTATTTTCAGAATATCTAGAGAGAGCCGTTTGGGCTCTGTGTTTGATGACTGACAGAGACAGAAGACTGATGCCTGACGCCTTTTCAGAATCGGCATGCCAGCTGCATGCCACTTTCTCATGGGTCTACTCGGCAACTTGTGTAGGTGGTCACGGCTCCATGACCTTCCAAATAAAAACCCAGACATGGGAACTAGCAGGCTTCCACTTTCCAATGCACATGCCCGCTGCATGCTTTTCAAACAAAGGAATCCAATGTTCCTATTGGACTTTTGTTTGCGAGTTGGGCTCAAATACAAGCCAGGTGTTCTTTTCTCTTTGATTTTTGTTTTGTTTGTTATTTTATTTTATTTTATTTTATTTTTTATTTCTTCTTATAGTGTTGTCGTTTTTTTTAAAGTGTCCACTAGAGTTTTTGTGTTTTACTTTTAGTTTTCTTTTTGTTTCCACACCTTGAGGACAAAGTGCGCAATAAGTTTGGGGGTGGGAAAGTAAAATTTTAGGTTTTTAATTTTTTTATGTCAGTTAAGAATTTTGATTCTTTTTAAGTTAATATCCATAGATTATTTTAAATGTTAAAACAAATGGACATGGTGAAGGTTAATCCCACATTAGAGTCTTTTCTATTTATCGTTGCTTAGACACTGATTCATGAATTATACTTTGAACTTTGCACATCACACTAACATGGTTTGTGGGGAGTGCGATTGAAACACTTGCTTTTAGTCTAAGTTATTTTTTAATTTTTGTTTTAAGTAAAGTCAGTTATTATTGTGAATAAAGTAATAATTGTCTCACCCGAGGTTTTGCCTAGTAACCGGGCCAGTCCTGCCTAATCAGCAGTGATTCTCGCGTCAAACGGTAGAGTTTTGGCATGGGGCAGGGTAGTTAGTTGGTTTCGTAGCCTTTTCAGCTTGAGTTAATAAGTCCTTAGGGGTGTTCTACACCTAGTGCCCTAAAGCCCTAGTGGTTTGGGAGTCATTGACCTAAAGCTCGCTACATGGGTTGGATCGAAAACTTAAGTAAATCGACATTGCACGACCACTACTGTTATAGAAAAAAAAATGTTATATATGAAAAAAAAATTGAAAAAGAAAAAAAAAGAAGAAAGAGAGTTATATTTAAAGTTACTATGTGTGAAATAAATAAGGACGAGAGGTAAGAGTTTTAGTCGAGTCTCCTTAACTATGTTGGTTCACTTTACACCAAAGAAAGTTTGTGAATTCTTTTCTAATTGATTCTAAATGATTTAGACTTTGTGGTGGGATTGGTTGGAACTTTTGAAAAGATTTTCTGATGTTTAACATGTTCTATGGATTGCAACTGTAAAGGTGAAAGTTTTTGTCAGTTAATTTTAGCTAGTTGTCTAGTTTGTTAAGTTTTTATTTTTGTTTGAGTCTTGTTTCGCTTGAGGACAAGCAAAAAGCTAAGTTTGGGGGTATTTGATGAGTATATTTTATATTATATATTTTACCCTAATCTTAGTATATTTTGGTTAATGTATTGGAAGAATTTTGATACTTTGAATTGTATTTTCAATATAGAACTTTCGACTTTCTCTGGAGCAAAAAAGGATCAAATGGATGAATTTTGAAGTAATTCCAGTTGGAGGAAGTTCGTGAGTCACTTAGCTTGATCGTATCAAAATTTGGGATTTTTCCACCAAGCGGTTATTTTCTGGCGATGAAATAAAGAAGCAGTGCGCAGTGCTGAAAAATGACGTTTTTGGGCTTAAATTGCGTTTTTGGAGCCCAAGATGACCTCGGATGGGTTCGTGGCCTTCTAGAAAAGTGTTCAGAATATTTCAAACATTAAATCCAGCTATATTGGGCCAGTTTTTGGAGCAGCTTATGGGTCAAAACGTGGCTGTTCAGATTTTAGACGAATTTTATTATTTAATTTAGGGTTATGTTTCCTAGGGTTTGCGGGGTGGCTTGGAAAATATATTGCTTAGCCGTCTACAGTTTTTAGACTACGCTTTCTTTTATGCAATTTTGGAGACAGAGAGAATTGCTAGGGTTTTGGAGATTTTCTACGTGAAGGTGTTTTCAATCATTTTCTTAATAATATTTTCTATGATTTCAATTATGAATATGCGGAACTAATTTCTTTTGCTAGGGCGAAGCCTTGAGCCTTAGCATGAATATGTGATTTTTATTTAATTGCTTATGATTGATTGCATGCATACTTTGAATTGTTAATCACCGGGATAAAAACTATCTAATTGTCTTAATGCCTGATCACCATTATGATCTTTAGAAAAGTAATCTGATGCAATTTTGGTCGGAAGGTTCTCTGAAATGGACGCTGGCTTCTTGTGATTAATAATTGTAATTTCACTTAGGATGAATATCACGTCTTAAGGATTGCATGGTTTTTCAAAGGATTTTCATAAAGCATAATGAGTCTTTCATGTTCAGATTTGATCCGAACGTCCGGACGAGTTGCATGTTAGATATACGTTCTATGTTGGAGGTTCCAAGTAGAATATGAATTAGGAAAATCTAACCTTCAAAGTGGCATGTGTAGATTATAAGTAATTGGTAAAAATTCATAGGATTGTTAGGTGATGGTGGATCTCTAGTGCTTTCTTAATTTTATTCTCACAAAACTGTTTTATTTTCTCTCTAGCTCTAATATTGCAGATTGTTTATTTTAATTCATTAATTTCGTTTTTATTTTAATTAGGTTATAAAATCAATCACTTCAATTTCTACTTTACAATAATTAAATGGAATCTGATTAGTTCGAATTATTTAATAATCCCTGTGGAGACGACCTTGCGAGATCCGTTTATACTACAATAACCTTGAGATTCTTGCAAGTAAAATAGGATATTTAAGCCCGTTCACATGAGTAGTAAAAATCCTATCAGTTATCTAACCTTGCCCCTCTGAGTAGTAACCTAAACCACCTTTATATCCCATCCCAGACCTTCACTTTTGGTCGCGAACCGCCATGTGGCGTGATAAACGTCTAGGTAGACCGGGCCCTGAAACCTTGCGATATAAAGTTGTCAGGTTGCCCACATGCCTTTGGCAATCAGAAAATACTTTATATAACCTAGTCGGATTGAGCTAGTAGGTGGCTGACTTTAGTGCTCCGGAGTATCTCATTCTAAACCCCTTAGACCTTGAGCTTCTTGATCTTCTTTAGGCTTTGAATTTACTTTGGGCTTTTCATGGCTCCATTCCCAATCTACACCATTTTGTGTGCCTAAAAGTGCCCAACGTTAACACGTGTGACACTAAAATGTGGTATGAAAAGGCTCAAGAATGGTAAGCAACTAACGAAAATTCTATGATTCGTCAAGAATATCCTATTTTTTCATCGTTAGCTATTTACAAAACTAAAATCTCCAATAGTTAAAACCTAAAGTATAAGGCGTACCACAAAAATTCCTGCAACTAATTGTTTGGGAAATTGACGGTGGTGAATGGTTATGATGGATCTATGCATTATTATTTATATTTCCAATGTTTAAATTTCAGAAACAGTATTGTTTCGAAACAATAGTGATTTACTACTAGAAATTATCACTTGCCTGTCGAAATTTTGCCCAACGAACCAAAATTTGTATTTCATTTGGCAAAGTAACTTTACTCGACGGAATAAAAAATTGAGTCGGGCAAAAGTGATCAACGTTTTGGTTTTCTTATTCTGAGACTTTAGGTGACGAAAATATTCAATGGGAAAAGAAACTTCATCAGGCAAATATTTCATGCCAAGGAAAAAATTTGGTGCGTATTACCTTTTACCCAAAGGAAAACTAGTTCGACATTGTATTCTTGTAGGGCCGATGAGTGCATTTGTAAAAAAAAAAAAATAATAATTATCAACTCATCAACATCAGAGCTAAAATAACTGTTAATCTATGACGTGTTTCTAACCGTCGAAGGCCAAAGACTTCATTTGGGTGATTTTTGCAATATTTCATCTTGGAGTATACCAACTACATTAACGATTGAATTGTTGAAATTAATTTTGCAGCTGCAAAAATCATCAACGGAATTGAATATGCGAAAATGTCCCTTGCCGACAAACTTGTTTTCCGTTGGGCAAAACATTTAGGCAACGAAACCTTACTTGTTTTATTTTTTGTAGTGACTGTCAAGGGGTTTGGCAGCACTCCGCACCTATGTGAATATGGTCTTTGTTTGTTTGTTTGTTTTTTGTTTTTCCATCTGATGTAAAAAGTCTCCTAGCAACCAGCTACTCGTCAATCTCACTCCAACAATAACCTGGGATGAGTCTGGCATGCGAGATAGATGGTGCAATGGCTATGGCAGCGGCTAGGGTTTATCAGGTTGACATTGTGAGCATGCACGCTATTTTGTTCTCTTTTAAAAGACTTGGGAATGGATATACATAATACAGCTGGGTGTTACAAACATAAATTCACATTGGTTGGAGTCGTTCAGTTGTTTGAGCATTTGAGTAACTATATATGTGTGATCATTCAGAAACATGGAAACTCCCATTTCAACCTGCAAGTTCTGAGCAGTGACGCATATATAGATCAGTTCTACAGTCGCACTTAGATTGAAACATTATGTTTATTATTTATTATAAAGGTTTAGCCACAAATTAAGCTAACTGTGTAGTTAGCACATAAGTCTAGCAAAATAACATAATTAGAACAAGTTTGACCAATGCGAGGGTATGCATTTACATTCGCCATGGACACATTCAAGCGTTGCATCCTCACACTCAAGTAATCCCCTGCAGTCAGCCACACTGGAACACTTACCCTTTCCTTTTTGCAGGATAACATCTGTGACTTGGCATGTGCATACATGGTTAACACAAAGAACTGTGCTTGAAGTGCATGGAAAACTATTGCAGTCAGCATTAGTAGAGCATCTTTTCACAAATGCAGCTTCAGCTACTCCTGCAGAAAGAAAAACAAAATGATTCAAAGTTTAGGATAGCTTGTGCAATTGTGCAATTCTGATGGTTGACGCTTATGGGCCACATTACATGTCAACGGCAAGAATCGGCTCATGACCCTAGCATCCTTCTTTAGGCGGTATAATATAAGCAGTACAATATAAGAAAAATTCACCCGCTAGAATAAGCTCGAGTAAGTTTAAACTTCAAAATATAGGCGGTATAATATAAGAAAAACTCACCCGATGCAATGACCAAGAAGAAGAGGACTAAGCTGATGATGGCAATCTTAGAAGTAGCCTTCTCCATAGTTTTCTCAATTGTGCCTAGGCTTGATTTGATTGATATTTCAAGGTTTGCTGTGTAATGTAGTATTCTTTTTGGGCTGTATTTATAGGATCAGAAGGGGGAAGGGGAGGGGACATTGCTGGTAATTTTAGTGCCAAATAAATCTAAAATAGCAAGACATTTCTAGCTAGGAAGGAAAAATCTTGCAACAAATATGTTTTAGGTCCGGAACTAATGTCCTTGTCATTGTCATGACAAAGAATAGTTCTTAAATATTGACAAAATTTATATATTTTCAATTAAAAAAAAACTATACATGGATAAGAATGCATAAATGTGGAAGAAAATCAGGTCTATGTTTATTGGGTATTTCAAGATACAAAGTTGTTCATTAAGATCAATGCTATGCCGTTATTATTTTGTTATTTCATTGAAAATTTATTGCATTATATATCAATTTCAGTGTTTTAAAACCTTGCCCCAAGGTGCGCCTAGGCGGCTTTGGAGGCGGGGCTGGAGGAAAAATCGCCTCTATTTTGTGGGAGTGGGCGAAAAACTTGCCTAGCTATGTCGGGGCGCGCCTGGGCGGCCGAGGTGCACCTGAGGCAATCACTAGGCATCCTTGTTTTCCTTTTTGAGTTGCCCAGATCTGAAATCTTCTTGTTGCAGTGTCTATCTTCAAGCAAAGAAGACGAGCCAAGAGGGTTTTAATTCTTTATTTTTTTAATATTTTTTTTCTCTTTGACGTTTAAAATGACTCTACTTTTCTGAGATTTATTGCCCCATTATCTTCATTTATGTTCACTTTTTGTTTTTGTTTTTTTATTTTTTTTTTCTCATATACAAGATAGATAAGCATCTTTTTTTTTTTATAATTTTTTTAAGATAAAGAAGCAGTTTTTCTTGAATATTCTGCCAACATTTTTTTGTTTTTATTTTTCTTAACGTTTTATTATTTTCTTAAAAGAAGCATTATTATCCTTATTTCTTTTTGTGTGTTCTACCCAAATATTACTAACTCTCATATATATGCACTTACTTAAGATTCTAAACGTCTGATCTCTACTACATTTGTTTCTTCCTATAGAATTATATCATCTAAATCATTGTGTGGCGGTTTCCTTCATTTATAATGGAAAACGTTTTCTCCATTCAATTAGCTAATTATATGTCTAATTTTTAGCATGCAAATGAAAGTCATTATCAAATTCATTATTGCATAGTAAAGAGATGAAAATCATTTTTATAGCCGTATCTCAGTTATATTCAGCCATTATGAGAATTGTTAATGCAATATTCTTTGATAGGGTAAATCACTAAAATGGTCCCTAAGATTTGCATAACTCATCACTTTGGTCTCTGAGATTCCAAATTGGTAAAAGTGGTCCTTGAGATTGTCCACCATCCATCATTTTGGTCATTCTGTTAAAAACTCTGTTAAGTGTCCCGGAGTTCTTGGCCGGAAGTTTGGGCAATTTTCAAAGCTTCGCAACTCAATCGTTTCTTAACCAAATTCGACCCATAATATATCAAAATGAAGATAGGAAAGTGTAGAATAAGATTATACCTCCCTGAGATTGTCCACCATCCATCATTTTGGTCCTTCTGTTAAAAACTCCGTTAAGTATCCCGGAGTTCTTGGCCGAAAGTTTGGGCAATTTTCAAAGTTCCGTAACTCAATCGTTTCCTAACCAAATTCGATCCATAATATATCAAAATGAAGATAGGAAAGTGTAGAATAAGATTATACCTATTTCTAAGCCCAATGGTTACCAGAGATTGCTGGAAAATAGCCTCAAAGTTGACTTGTCCGAGTGAAAACTTGAAAACTCACCGGAAACTGGGTAAAGGTTAAACGTTCATAACTTCTTCAATACCTAACGAAATCAAGTGATTCAAAAATGAAAATCATACTTCTCGATGAGACAAAGAGAATGGTACCTTTTTTATGGCTAACTCGCCATGGTTTGGCCGGAAAACGGCTCGAAAGTGGCTATCTTGGTCTCGAGTCAGACACTTTCAAGCCATTTTTCAGCCAAACCACGGCTAGTTAGCTGTTTAAAAAGGTACCATTCTCTTCATCTCATTGAGAAGTATGATTTTTGTTTTTGAATCACTTGATTTCGTTAAGTATTGAAGAAGTTATGAACGTTTAAAATTTACACAGTTTCCAGCGAGTTTTCAAGTTTTCACTCGGACCAGTCAACTTTGAGGCTATTTTCTAGCAATCTCTGGAAACCATTGGGCTTCGAAATAGGTATAATCGTATTCTACACTTTCCTATCTTCATTTTGATATATTATGAGTCGAATTTGGTTAAGAAACAAATGAGTTACGAATCTTTGAAAATTGCCTAAACTTCCGGCCAAGAGCTCCGAGACACTTAACGAAGTTTTTAACGGAATGACCAAAATGATGGATGGTGGACAATCTCAGGGACCACCTTTATCGATTTGGAATCTTAGGGACCAAAGTGATGGGTTATGCAAATCTCAGGGACTATTTTGGCGATATGGCTTCCCTTGTTCTGTGAATAATCTTTTCTTTCCTACAAACCCCACCTAGTTGAAAAGAATCTTATTGTCCTTTCCTCTCCTTATCTTTGTGTTCTTTCAAGTGCTATTATAATTTTCACTTCTTATATGCCAAGGAAAGAATTGAATTATTCACCCAACCTAAGTATTGCTAGTATACGCTTACAAAGATAAACGGTTGTTATATCCTGTAGAGTAGGGCGGCATAATCTGCTACACTGAGACATTGTCTCAAAGGAGCGAAATCTACTTTTAAGGACAATGAACTTACACGTCTCAACCTAAAATCTTGTTCTAATTAAGTATCGACGAAGAACATCTTTTATCTATCAATACTTAATTATCTTGTTTTGTTTATTTTAATTGTTATTGAGGCATCCACATTGCCAATATTTCCAACAATCTTAAGAGTAAATTTTTTATTGCTACTTAGAATACTGCTACAACCGTTCCTAGGTCACACATGATTTCATGATAAAATTTTGAACGACGAAATTGATGAAATGCAAAGCTGAGAGTAAGAATCATCTTTGTATATTGAAAAGAGTATGAATAATATTACAAGCTATTTGTAAAAGAAGTAAGAGAAACGGCAGACCTTGAAACCTTGAAAAAATAAAGAGTAAAAACAATAGTATTTATATACATGGCTGCATTTGAAACCTAGAAGAATATTCTTCTTGCTCATCCTTATCTTTGCACAGCTGTCTAAGCCTTGCTGTCAATGTACCATTGAGATGGTTCTAGGTGACTGTTGGGTGTGTTGATCAATTGGACATGTGTCTTGGCAAGGTGTAGCACCACGGGCTCTGTTCACTGGACTATGGTTAATATCCCCCCTCAAGCTAAGCTGCGGGGATTGACTAGTTAGCTTGGAACTAAGCAGCTTGAAACGAGTTTTGGGCAAGCTTTTAGTGAATATATCAGCGAGCTGATTGTGAAAAGTGACATATGATATAGCAACTAACTTGTTGATGACCAATTCACGAATGTAATGATAGTCGATCTCGATATGCTTCGTTCTTGCGTGAAAAATAGGATTGGCAGCAAGGGCAAAAGCACTTTGATTGTCACATAAGAGTAGTGGGGGATTATGGAGATAGAAGCGAAGGTCATGGAGAAGGTAGCAAATCCATGATACTTCAGCAGCTGTTTGGGCTAGAGAACGATGCTCACTTTCCGTGGAAGACCGAGCAACGGTTGGTTGCTTCTTGGCACTCCATGAAATGAGATTATTTCCAAAGAATATGTAAAAGCCAGATGTAGAACGTCGATGAATGGGACAACCGGCCCAATCGGTGTCCGAAAAAGCAGTAATATTTGTAGAGCCTTTGGTGAGAATAAGTCCATGATCTGGTGTCCCTTTGAGATAGCGAAGAATCCGCTTAACGGCTGTGAAATGAGTTGTCCTGGGATTTTGAAGATGTTGACAAACTTGATTGACAGAAAAGGCAATGTCAAGCCTTGTCCATGTAAGGTATTGCAAAGCACCAACCAATGATTTGTACATGGTAGGATCTTGAAGCAATTCACCATCGTAGGGAGCAAGTTTGGAAGCAGATAAAGGTGATGCACATGGTTCGAATCAAGCATGTTGGCTTTTGTTAGGAGGTCCTAAACATACTTGGTTTGACATAAGAAGAGCGTATCGGCTGTTTGATGTGCTTGAATGCCAAGAAAAAAATGCAGTGGGCCAAGATTTTTCATAGCAAACTGAGTACTGAGCGTGTTGATCAAAGATTCACAATGAGAAGAAGAGTTTCCTGTGATCAGAATATCATCAACATAAACAAGTATACAAGTGAGTAAGTGATCAACCTTGACAAAGAGAGAGGGATCTGCTATAGATGAACGGAATCCAAGAGCTAGAAGACGACGATAGAGTTCCTCATACCAAGCTCGCGGAGCTTGTTTGAGACCATATAGAGACTTGTGAAGTTTGCACACAAAATGAGGTTTATGAGGGTCAATAAAACCTTGAGGTTGTGCCATGTACACATCTTTATGAAGTGTACCATGAAGGAAGGCATTGGAGACGTCCAATTGAGTAATCACCCAATTAAACTGGACAGCAAGTGATAAAATGAGTCTGATAGTTGTTGGTTTAGCTACCAGACTGAATGTTTCATGGTAGTCAATACCATGTTGTTGAAGAAACCCTTTAGCAACAAGGCGTGCTTTGTATCGATCCAAACTGCCATCGGCCTTGTATTTGACTCGATACACCTATTTAGATCCAATAATGTTGTGAGAATGAGGTGGTGGGACAAGCATCCAGGTGCGTGTAGACTTGAGCGCTTTGATTTCTGCAGCCATCGCTGCTTGCCAATGAGGATCCGAATAAGCTTGTTTGAAGGTGGAGGGAGTAGGTATTTGGAGAGTAGTGGATAAGGCACTAGAAAAGGGATGGCAAGTAGATAAAATTTTGGGCTTATATATACCAGACTTGGAATGGGTTTGCATGGGATGAAGGTTGGTAGTGGTTGGTGGAAAAGTGAGAGATGGTGGGTCAGGTGAAATATGAAGCGGTAAGGAAATGTTTTGATCAGTGGAATGGGTAGTGGGTCTGGAAGGAGATTGAGGAGAAGTGGAGCCACGGGTTGTATTTTGTGGTGATGTGGGTGAAGATGAAGGTGAAAAGGTTATATTTGGCATGGGAGTGAGTGATGTTTGGTTGGGATTTGTGATAAGGGGGCTGTGAGGAGGTGAATATGATATTGGTGGGGACGAATGTGAGGGTAATAAGGTTGTGGTTGATGGCATATGAGGTGAAGGGTGGGGAGGATCAGGTAAAAAAGAAGGCAATTGTTGTATGTGGGATTCTTGAACAGGTGGTGGAGAGGAATGTAATTGTTGAAATGGAAAGTTGTCTTCATCAAATGTTACATTTCCCATATCCAATAAATACACATTTTTTACTTCGAAAAGCAAACTTGTGTTTGGAGTAGGGTCTTAGCCATGGATAACAAGTGTAACCATACACCTTTAAGAATGAATAGTCAGGTTGGCAATGAAATATTTTTTGAAGTGGTGATACAAATTTAAGAGAAGAAGATGGTGTTCTATTGATAAGATACACCGAAGTTTGTACCACTTTTACCCAATATTGGAGAGGAAGATTTGATTGAGCAAATAGAGTTCTAGTCTCAATAATCTGCCTATGCTTCCTCTCCGCTAAACCGTTTTTCTCAGGTGTGTGTGGGCAACAAAATTGTTGTGTTATTCCATGAGATGTGAGAAAGGACTTAAAAGCATTGCTTGTATATTCCCCCCCCCCCCCCCATTATCACATCGAATAGCTTTGATCGTTTGATCAAATTGATTTTCAACTTGTAGTTTAAAATTCTGAAAAGCGTTAAAGGCATCAGATTTTAATTTTAATTTTAAAGGATATAGCCAACAAAATCGAGACCAATCATCAATGAAAATAATGTAATACTTGAAACCAGAAACCGAAGAGAGATGAGCTGGACCCCAAATATTAGTGTGGATTAATTGTAGACGAGAAGTTGAATTACATTGAGCTCTTGAAAAAGGTAACCTAGACTGCTTCCCTAAGGGACAACTATTACAAAAGGAGAGATCTTTAATGCTGCCAACAAGAGCAATATTTGAGGAGGAGACAATCCGTTGAAAAACTTGAAGGTTAGGGTGCCCGAGGCGCTTGTGCCAGAGATTTGGTGTTGCCTTGATGCTGAAACAAGTAGAAGAGGAAGACATTTTCGAGAAAGGAATTTTATAGAGGCTATCTTCAGTAGGGCCTTGAAAAAGGGTTTTCCATGTGACCGTGTCCTTAATGATGCAAGAAAATGGGGTGAGTATCAAACAATAATTATTGTCATTGGTAAATTGATAAATGGACAACAAATTATGAGTAGCTTGGGGTGTGTGAAGGATATTGTTAAATAGAAATTGGGAAGAAGGAGTGTAGAAGTAGGATTTACCAGAGTGCTCAATGTCAAGAGACTAACCATTTGCTACATTAACTTTGTCTACTCCTGTGTAGTCTGAGTGAATTGACAGATTTGAAAGGTCATTGGTAATATGATGTGTGGCCCCAGAGTCAGCATACCAGGTAGATATGGAGGGAGAAACTTGATTCATGGAGGAGTAGGACGCGGATGGAGAAAATGATTGAGGCTGGTAATAGGTTGGGGAAGGTGTAGCAAGTTTTGATGGTGGAGGGAAATCGTGAAAGCCCTGGTTTGGACGATTGCGGCATCTAGCAGTAGTATGGCCATGGGTATTGCAGAATGTACAAAAAGGTCAGTTGGTGTTGTTGCGGAAGAAGTTGTGGGAATTGTTGGAAAAGTTGGGTCGATTGAAGCGATTTGGGTTAAAGGTGGAGTTTTTGTTGGGCTTGAAAGGGGAAAAACGGGACTGAGAGTTGATGTTAAAAGGCTTGGAAGGTGCAGTGGTGTGGAAAGCTTGAAATGAGGGCTCTTGGAGGTTGGCAGTGCAACTCTCAATAGCTAGCTCTTCACTGAGCAAGAGGCCTTGAAGTTCTTCAGGAGTTACAGGTTCTGAATGAACCCTAATCGAAGTAGCAAAGGCATTGTAGTCACTAGGAAGGCCATTGAGGATATGTGCTACAAAATCAAGGTCATCAAGTGGAGCACTAGCTGCAGCAAGGGCATCAGCGGTCTGCTTAACAAGCTGAAGATAGTCGAACACAGAGAGGGCTCATTTCTTCAAATTTTGAAGCTTAGCTTTGAGCTGTAGCAAGTGGGATCTACTAATACCACCAAAACGGTTCTCCAAGTTGATCAATAGAGTACGCGCAGTGGTTGATCCAACGGTGTAAGGGAGAACTGCTTCAGAGAGGCTAGCATTTATCCAAATCTTACAGGTGCGGTCTTTCTTTATCCATTGGGCATAAGCAAGGTTTGGAATTGTGGATTTTGTACCAGAAGCATCAGGGAGAAATTGTGGGGGGGCAAGGCTCTGTTCCATCAATTAGGCCTAACATATCATAGTTCTCGAAAATAAGGATGAAAAGCTCTTTCCACACAAGATAGTTAACACGTGTAAGTTTGGCAGGCATGAGGGAGGCAATATGTTGAGGAGCAATTGGGGGCGTGTATGACTGGGTTTGATGGGAAAGATCAAATGAGGAAGCATCAGAAAAGGGGTTAGTCATGTCTTGAATCGTTGAAGAGGCCATGGGTTAGAAGGAGAGAGAACAATGTAACAACCGTTAGGTATTAATGGCTCTGGATACCATGATGAAATGCAAAGCTGAGAGTAAGAATCATCTTCGTATATTGAAAAGAGTATGAATAATATTACAAGCTATTTGTAAGAGAAGTAAGAGAAACGGCAGACCTTGAAACCTTGAAAAAATAAAGAGTGAAAACAATAGTATTTATATACATGGCTGCATTTGAAACCCTAGAAGAATATTCTTCTTGCTCATCCTTATCTTTGCATAGTTGTCCAAGCCTTGCTGTCAATGTACCGTTGAGATGGTTCTAGGTGACTGTTGGGTGTGTTGATCAATTGGACAGGTGTCTTGGCAAGGTGTAGCACCATGGGTTTTGTTCACTGGACTATGGTTAATAGAAATGTTGTCAATGATATGTTCTTGTATTTTAGAAATGTCATATTACACCGATAAACAAATGAGAAAAAAATTAAGAGTTACGACAATAAACAAGAATTGAGAAAATCTTTTGTCAAAGGTGGAAAGTGAATTTAAAATATGCCTTAATAAAAGTAGGGAATTGTTATTGGCACTCCAAAAATTTCATTCTACACTTCAAACTTTCTACATTTGGAAAGAAAAATACACTTGTGAGGAGTATATAATGAGATTTTTGGAGTGCCAATAATACTTCCCTAAAAGTATAGCAAGTTGTATTTAACAAGAGGAATTACATTAAGTTGTTGGGTCATGGGGCACTCAATGGCCCATTGTAGCCCGCTATTGAACTAAGGTCATCTCCAACTGAAGGCTGACCAGAGGGCTCGTTTTAGCCTTTTGGCCCTCCAAGATATTAATATTTTAATGAATAGTATATGGCTATATTTGTCTCCATCTCCAACTGAGGGCCAAAGGGCTATAGGGCCAAACATAATTTATTATTCAAAATTACAACTTAAATTCAAATCCAACAGCTAAGTGAAGTTAGCATGATGTCAACTAGCCATTAGTAGCTAACATCATGCTGACGTCAGTTAGCCATTGGATTTTATTTTTTTATTTTTTTTGCTATAAATATGGTGGATATTGGGTTATAATTCACACAACTTTGAATTCAATCCCTTTCCATTCAAGTTTGCAATGAATTCCAACTTTGGATCTTCTTCGGATTCCAACTGGGGGTCTTTATCCAATTCCAAATTGGAAGAAAAATGGGCGCAAATGAGGTGAGAAAATGAGGAGTCTGATGAAGAAGTTCAAGTAAAGTGCAACAAATAAAACAGAGCAGCAACCATGGCTGCGGCCATGGTGTGTCAGACAACTGAGGAACAACCTTAATAGGGTGGCTTTGTTGCTGGTCGCTCTTACAAACCATAAAACAGAACAATGACGCATGCCAATATGATGAACAACTACTTCAACCCCAACTCGGTGTACACAAAAAAGGATTTCAGACGTCACTTTCGGATGAGGCTTCATGTCTTCGAGCATTTACTTCGTGATGTCCAGCAAGTCAATCCATACTTTCGACAAAAGTGGGACAAAGCAGGCCGCCCTGGTTTCTCACCTCATCAGAAGGTTACTGTTGCACTCCGAATAATGACTTATAGCTCCCCAACTAATTCAATAGATGAAACCCATGGTATGTTTGAGTTTACATGCCTTGATACTTTTGAACAATTCTGTAACACAATTGTTCAGGTTTACAAAGACGAGTACCTCAGCGAGCCAAATCAAGAAGATCTAAATCGACTCCTTCACAAAGCTGAAGACCGTGGGTTTCTGGGCATGATAAGGTCATTAGACTGCAAGCATTGGGATTGGAAGAACTATCCCACCGGATGGCAAAGAGGTTTTAGCGAAAAGTCAAGAAAGCCAACTGTTATGTTAAAGGCAGTTGCCTCATATGACACATGGATCTGACATGCCTTCTTTGGAGTCCCTGGATCCCAAAATAACATTACAGTTTTTAGGCGTTCACCCCTCTTTAATCGCCTGACGGAAGGTAAAGCACCTCAACTTGACTACTACATCAATGACCGTCAATACAATATGGGGTTTTACTTGGTAGATGACATCTACCCAAAGTGGGCGACACTTGTCCAAGCAATTCCCAACCCTAGGAATGACGCGGAAAAGTTGTTTACCTTACACCAAGAGGCATATCGGAAATATGTTAAGAAAGCTTTCGGTATTCTACAAGTACGGTGGAAGATCATTACCGAATTTGCAAGAGGGTGGAGTCGAGAAATTTTGGACTCCATCATGATTTCTTTCATCATATTACACAATATGATAGTGGAGGAAGAGCGAGATGGGTATATTGATGGAGAGTCTGATGATGACCAAGAAGATCCAAATAGGTCAAGAATGGCTCGTTCAAAAATATATGATGGGCCTAATTTGCCTTTCAATCTAAGAACTGGTAGTATCTCTATAAATGAATACATGAGGCGCTATATGATGATACGTGCTCGTGCCACAAACAAGTACCTACTGTGGAGCCAAAAATAATCACAAGGCGACACGTGGATTTTTGGGTAAAAGAGGACAAAAATACCCTTGAGGCATACCAAGATTCCTACGCGCGAGCAGCGGACAATCATCCGTCAATCAAGTTAAAAGTGTCCAAAATAGGTAACAAATTCAAAGATATTCTCATCCATCTTCATCTTAGGTAATTATTTTATAACCTACATAACATTCCATTTAAGTGGAGGTTAATTGGCTAATTAATGGATTAATTCCTGATTAATCCATTAATCACCAATTAAATTATCCATTACACCCCAAAAATAACCTAGGGTCGGCCACTCTTTCTTCCAAAGAGGGCTAGTCATATTCTATAAATAGAACTCTATTTTCTCTAAAAAGTGGGTTCCAACACTCTTGCAAGACTCCCAAAAAGCTCTCTAAACACTTTTCTATCTAAATTCTAACTTTGGCATCAGAGGTTCTTCGGCCAAAGCCCCGCATTCATCGTAGGCGCGTGAGGCTTTTGGCCTTAACCAAAGGTGTTAGTTGTTTTATAGGTGCAATTTTGTCCAAGATCATGGAGGAAGAAATTTGCATCCACAAATTGGTGCTTTCAATGAGAGAAGAAATCCACACTTATAGAAGACTCTCGCATAAAAAAAAAAATTAGAAAATTCCACGAGTGAAAATTCCAATATCCAAGAAATGGGACCACGGCGATCCACGAGGCTAAATGAGACAATAAGTGGAGCGGCACCACCACCACCAGTTTCCACCATGGGAACCACCATGGTGGCGAGGTCCATGGTGCATTCACCACGGCCCAAGCCGTGCCATCCGAGGTGGCTTACGTCATTAAGGCCACTGCCTAAGCTTCACTCTCACATGCATCATGCACCGAACAACCCACTCTCATGGCCCAGCTTACTCCCTCCGAGCAGCCCACTCATGTGGCCCAGCCTGTTCCTGCCAAGCAGCCCACTTCCGTGGCCCAGCCTGCTCCTGCTGAGCAGCCCACTTCTGTGGCCCCGCCTATTCCAGCCGAGCAGCCCACTCTCATGGCCCAGCATGCTCCTACCGAGCAGCCCACTCCCGTGGCCCAACCTACTCCCGCCAAGCAGCCCACTCTTATAGCCCAACCTACTTCTGTGGCCCAGTCTGCTCCCATGGCCTTCCAAGTAACTCGAATCGATTAAAGATTAGTTCAACCATCCCGGCTCTAAATTTTCAGATCGACGATCGAACATAGAGCATTTTCACCACATTTTTCTACGAATTTGACATTTTCCAACTTAAATCTCACACCCGGAGTCTACCACACTTCCACTGCTCAAGGAGATGCATTCCTTCTAAGCTATTCCAACATAAATAGAGAACAACACTTATCTCGACAAGTCATAGAGTTGACGAGCACCCTCACACAGCAGACGACTTTAGTGAACCAGCTCTTGCAACGTACCCTAAACGAGGTGTCCCGAAGTAGGATAAAGGCAGACAAAGAACCTTTCCAGCAGTGTCCCAGTAAGTAGCCACTCGACCAGCCACGAACCAAGCGTTCGGGCAATGTACACTTCTGATTGGGCCCCGAGATAGCGTATACTCCCGTTTTAGCACACAGATGAGCGTGCACTCTCGACTAGGCCCACAGACGAGCATACTTTCATGGTTGGGGTCACACTCAAATAGTCAACATGAGCAACCTTCCAAGCGAAGTGTTTATTCGCAACTAAGCCCTTAAAGAGCATCATCCACCTTGCATTGAAGTAGACAGCACAACGGACGGAGAGAAGCAGTCACTCAATCCGGCTCAAGTTCAACAGGCAGCCTGCAAAGAACTCGCTCACCTACTAGGAACACACCACATGCACCACATCCATGGCATCCATGGCATAGACGAGCCAAACACATGGAAGAGCAGCCTAGACTAGCAAGTCACGGCTGGGGCAGCCGGGAGCTCCGCTACCTCGAACAAAGGCAAATTCAGGAAGAAGTAGAGAGACTCTTGACCAAGCAATTGTGCAATTTCCAACACAACGAGGTCACCGACGAGGCACTACGACAGAACATAACCAACATAAGCAGGTCACCCTTCACGGACGAGATCGAGCACGCAGAGCCTTCACACGAATTCAGCATGCCACATTTCACATCTTTCAAAGGGGATGAAGACCCGGAGAGACACTTAAAGCACTACCTAAGTGCAATGATCCTCTATCGAAACAACGATGATCTCATGTGCAAGATATTCACCACCACTCTACAAGGCAAGACGCAAGATTGGTTCTACATCCTGCTGCCACAATCCATCCGGAGTTTCGACGAACTTTCTTTGGTTTTCACCAAAGAATATTCATCCTATCACTTGATAAAAAAGAAGTCCGGCCATTTGTTCAATGTCAAGAAGAACCCAAATGAGTCACTTCGCGACTATATAAAGAGGTTCAAAGTAGAGAAGGCAAGGATAGTTGAATGCAACGACTCGATAGCTAGAGTAGCCTTCCAAAAAGGACTTTTAGCAGACCATCTGCTATTCGAAAAATTGATCATGAAAGAAGGTTTAACTCTGACAGACTCTTTCACTCTGGCAGAGAAGCATGCACTTTGGGACGAGGCTCGCCAATGCACATTTAAGGACTTGAAGAAGTATCTGACATTACCTCCCTACTATCCAAACCGAAAACAGCGGATGACTTATTCGCATGTTTGACGGTATGTAAAGCAGCAATAAGTTTTATCATCATGTGAGAAGAGCTGGGGGCCCGACTACCTGTATTCTACAGTTCAAAAGCTCTCATCGATGCTATTAGAAATTTAAAAGCTAATTTAGTGATAGTTGTTGTAACCTGAAAGCTCAAGTTTTACCTTCAAATGCATGCAGTCATCATTATGACGCATTATTTCATCGAATCCAGACATGCGACGATAAAGGTGTAGACCCTGGCGGATGTGAAGTTTTCTGAACAACACAACAACTCGGCCCAAAAGACACGCCAAGGGCAGACGAACACTGGAAGGAACATTCAGAAGCAAGTTTTTTCCTCGTCGTCCCAAAAGATTCTACATAAGAGCAACATATACCGGCAGTTGAGCACTACCTCCTGCTGCGCGTCAAATGGCCCTAACCGACCCTTGCTCCATTATTCAGCTATAGAGTGGCCCAATACCGGAAGTTGAGCATCTCCTGCTACATGTAATATGGCCGCAGCTCCATGGCTCCCTACCGCGCCTTCACACCTAGCCTTGACAACACAACAAAGCGGCCCAACGATGCCCCGAAGGCAGCCGAGCACACTGCTCCCTCAATGGAGATTTTTGGCATTTACATGTCGATGACGCATCTAACTACAATGGCTCGCGAGCAGCCGTGGTTCTTGTCACCCCAGACGGCTCAATGCTCGAGCAGGTGATCACTCTAAGCTTCAAAACATCTAACAACGAAGCAGAGTACGAGGCCCTACTGGCAGGCCTCCGAATGGCAAAAGACTTGGTGGTGAAGAAGCTCGCAATTCATTCTGATTCCCAGCTAATCACCAGCCAGACTACTGGGGAGTACACGGCAAAACATCCGAGGATGGCGTAATACTTAGAGAAAGTACGCAAGCAGCTTGAGGCATTTCAGACTTACACTCTCACTCAAGTTCCTTAGGTAGACAACGCCCATGTAGACGTACTAGTTGGCCTAGGCTCTGCCCTCGATCACCAACTCAAAACACTATATTCCGGTGGAATATCTTAACAAGCTAAGCATAGAGACGGAGCCAGCAGCCTAAATGTCACAACATTCTCATCCAAAGATCCCACACCGAACCACATCTCCGCTGCCTAACGTCTCTTGACAATTTGAAAGTTTTAAGCTCAATCCACAAAGGCGTTTATGAAAACCACTTTAGAAGTCGATCCCTAACACAAAAAACTCTTACCACAAGCTACTATTAACCTATTATGCACCAAGATGCTAAGGAGTTAGTACAAAACTGCAATCGCTGCCAACGCTACAAGCCAATACCAGCACTGCTTGCCAGCGAGCTACACCCGCAGATGAGTCATTGACTGTTCATGCAATGGGCAATCGACCTGGTATGACCTATGTTGCCTGCTACTGGGGGCAGAGGCATGATGATCGTGGCAACCAACTATTTCACCAAATGGGTAGAAGCAGAGCCCATGATTATCACGATTCAGACGAACATAGAACGCTTCATATGGAGGAACATCATTTGCCGATTTGGCATCCCTCAGTCCATCGTCACCCATAACGGCCCACAATTCATGGACAGAGATTTGAAGAAGTTCTTCCATGAATATGGCATTAAGCAGCACATGTCCATGCCGAGATATCCTCAAAGCAATGGGCAGGTCGAAGCATCTAACAAAATGATCCTCAACTACCTCAAGAAATCCCTCACGAACAGGAAGGAAAAATGGCCAGATAAACTCCCCGGATGTCTGTGAGCATATCGCACCACCAAAGATGAGCAACCAGTGAGATTTCTTTCTCTTTCGCATTTGGTTCGGAAGCAATCATTCGTCCCAATGTCATCAAGCTAAGTATCACCGCTCTACTACCAAGCATTGAGCAGAACAGTAAGGAGATGGTCACAAGCTTATATCTGGCAAACGAGAAGCACAAGCAGACCAGCACCTGCATTGTAGCCTACCAGCAGCAGTTCCTCTCCAACTATAACAAAAGGGCTAAGATCCGGTAATTCTAGCCCGAATATCTAGTCTTAAGACAAGCTTTCATCACTACCCGAGGAGAAGGCTCTAAAAAGATGGATCCCATATGGGAAGATCCGTACAAGATCAACAGAGTAGGCAGCAAGAGTAATTACACCATCGTCACCATGAAACGACAAAAGGATCGAAAAGTAGTGGAACGCCTATAATCTGAGGAAGTATCATGTGTGACCTCCCGCTACATCAAAGCCAAAGACTCAAGCAGCTCGATGGGCACCACCTCACAAGCCGATGACTATCTAGTTGTTATGCAATTCCTACCTTACAGCTAAGTTCTCGTTCGTTTCACTTATTTTCCAATGAGGAATTCAGAGGTAATCACAACTTGGCTCGGTTGCATGCTTACAACAACTTATCACTCCTGCACTTCAAAAAAAGACTACGCCCTTCTTAGGGACTCATCGCAGGAATTACACCCCATCCCGAGGGACAACCATGCTCTCCAGTGCGAGAGGGTAAACTAATTGCTCTTCAGTGCAAGAGGGTAAATCAATTCCCCGACACCCATATGGGTCAGCTCTCCAAGACTAGAGGATAAACTTTACACTCCGAATATCCATACGTGGATGAGCTTGGCTGCCCTAGTATAACTAGATGCATGATGGTTTGCGCCAGGATTCCTAGAAGTAGCCACAATGGTCTTTTTCAAGGCTTAGCTAACTGAAGGATTTTAGGTCTCTTGGGCTAATCTATGGGGAACCGGGCCCTAAGGACGGAGGGGGCACATTACGCAATACACCCTACAGACAACTGCCATAGAACCCTAAAGCTGCTACTGAGTGCACTAAGGTAGCCTACGGTTTCTGAAAGACTACCTATGGCTTGCCCTTCGAGCAGTAAAACCACGCTAAATTTATACAGCCACACATTCTTGTGAAAGGTTAAACAAGCTAACGTGCATATACGAAGTTTTATCCACTGCCGACATGCTACGTGGTTGATAAATTTCACCTCTACCAAGCGCAGAACAACCTACACCAAGTCCTAAATTGTTGTGATACTTGCTACGTAACCTACGGAATTAGAGAAAGCCAAGGTTAACAGCCTAGTAGTGACGCAGACTTGTCTGCTTCTGTAAGTAAGGCATCCGGTTGCCAGCCCTATGGCTAATAACTTTGCAAAGCTCTACACCAACACCTAAGGCTGCATTAGTTACGCGAGTCTGTCTGCTTATAAAAAAGTAGCACGTCTGCCATTGGACTATAAAGTTTAAAGGTTAGGGCATGAACAAAAGAAGTGAAGATGAAGAAAAACAAAGGAAGCATGTTTATAAACAATTAGCAAAGGCCGAAGGAGTTCAAGCAAAACAAGAGTTACAAGGAAAAACAAAGAAAATCTTAAAGGTTACCTAGAGGACTACACTTTAGCAGCCTAAACATCCCATGACTATTTAGTCGCCATACATTCAGCAGCCGCGACGCTCTTAGCAGCAGCATTATCCAGCGCTTCATCCCCAGTTGCCCCAGCTTGGGCACCAACTTCCCTAACTACTTCACCAGTGGAAGCGTCAAAAGTAAAAGCAAGCAGGACTTCCGAAGAAATAGATAAGGTCTCGAAACCTCGAGCCCATCCTTTTCACCATTCGGTTGCTTATTCTCCTCAAGTAGACCAACAAGGACACGCTGCAGCTCATCCACTTCCTTCTTCAAACTTTCGTTAATCTTCAGTACATCTTGAAGTTCCAATACTTGGTGTTCAAGCCTATCGACTATTCTTTTGAAGTGGATCACTTGATTATAAGTAGCAATCAACTCTTCATCATTTACATAAGCAGTGAAACAAAACTCAGAAATTGTAAACTCAAGATCTTGAATCTAAGGTATGTAACATCTAATCTTCTTCTTTGCACTTTCATACTTAACTTGGATCGTGTCAAGCCTAGTCTTCAAGTTAACGATCTCTTGGCAAGCGGTCTCAAGCTGCAGAGAAGTGGGGGCAAAAATATTAGACCCCTTCAAAGCAACAACTCATAATCCAACCTCTTGATCTCCTCAGCCGAGGAATAAGCTTCAGTTGCCATAGTCTTCGCCACCTCCTTAGCAACCTTGCTATATATGCATCATAGAAAGCAGAGTGGTCCTTCTATATTGGGTCGTATGCTTCGCAAAGGAACTTGGGCAAACAGCTTTTCTAATGCCATCAACAAACTTGGCACAAACGTCCATGTCTTCAAGTAGATCTGGTTTTAAAAGCACATGGATCTCAGCAGCCACCCCAGAAGCAGGCTTAGTGGATTTCTCACAGCTGTCCACGCGAGCAGTCTTTTCTTTCCCAGCAGGCGAGTCAGTCTATGCAGCAGAGGGAGTGGACCTTAGCGCCACTTTAGCAACATAGTCCACCTTATCGCTCTTCATAATAGCAAGCCCCTCCAAAGGTGAACCAGACTTACCTCTCAACGGGCGTCTTGGTATAGACATCGGTACTGGGGGCACGACAAGACCTCTACGCTGAGCAATCTTATCAGCAATCGTACTCACTATTCTCGATGGCAGGTGACATATGCTCAGATCTAGCAGCTTCATTTTTCTTCCTATTGGAAGAAGTCATGCCAATCATAGACCTTTCGGCAGCAGGCGAACCTTCACGAGCAGTGGAAGAAGTCTTCAGTTTTCTTTTAACCAACATCTCATAAGCAGGAGGGGAATATCTCTTCTTTCTACTTTCATTCATAGTAAGCTCAATGGCAGCGATTAGATGAGCCAATGCATCCGCCTTAATCCTCTTTACCTCATCTTTCGGGGACAACCTACCTTTCTCTTGACAAAGATGACTAAGCAGCTAAAGACATTCACTGTACTTAGCAGATGAGCTCAACCCAGCATTCTAGTAGGCAGGAGGCCTGCATGCCCAACATTCCAGCAACCCATGAGCTTCCACGACTTCCTCATTTCTCTTAGTTGCTAGCCTAGTCCGAGTCAGGTCCAAGAGCCCAAAGGACATGAGCCATACGACTCACCTAGCACTACACCCTAGCGCCACAATTTGCGGCCCCAGCCGCACAAGCTGCCCTTGGCTCTAGCCAAGCCAAGCTACTCAAGGCCCATACCGAGCCAACTCCTGGCCCCTGCCAGCCAACGTGCTGCACCACCTCGACGACTGCCCCGCGACAGCACTATCCAAGAAAAGACAAGAAAAAGTAAATTTTTCTTATATTGGTGCGGCACGGAGAAGACGAAGAAATCAACGAAAGACGATCATTTGCACGGGCAAGATGTAGAAGATTCTTAGATGAGGGGGAACAAATATCTTCTAAGCTCTCTCTCTCTCTTGTAGGGTAGAGTAAATCGCTCTCCAAAGTTGATTTAATAACCCACTTAAGGTGGACTTAAATAAACTTTGAGAGAAATTTATTTCCCTTTCCTAGAAGGATCTAATTTCCTATTACAGAAGGAATTTACATCAAAAAACGAAGCAATCCTTTGTTTCATAAAGCAAGAAGATCTCTACACCTGTTTCCCTTTCCTGCGAGCAACCCAACAAGTGTGGGGGCATTTGTGGAGCCAAAAATAATCATAAGGCGACACGTGGATTTTTGGGTAAAAGAGGACAAAAATACCCTTGAGGCACACCTGAATTCCTACGCGCGAGCAGCGGAAAATCATACGTCAATCAAGTTAAAAGTGTCCAAAATAGGTAACAAATTCAAAGATATTCTCATCCATCCTCATCTTAGGTAATTATTTTATAACCTACATAACATTCCATTTAAGTGGAGGTTAATTGGCTAATTAATGGATTAATTCCTAATTAATCCATTAATCACCAATTAAATCATCCATTACACCCCCAAAAATAACCTAGTGCCGGCCACTCTTTCTTCCAAAGAGGGCCGGTCATGCTCTATAAATAGGACTCCATTTTCTTAAAAAAGTGGGTTCCAACACTCTTGCAAGACTCCCAAAAAGCTCTCTAAACACTTTTCTCTCTAAATTCTAACTTTGGCATCGGAGCTTCTTTGGCCAAAGCCCCCCCCCCCCCGGTAATTCACCGTGGGCGCGTGAGGCTTTTAGCCTTAACCAAATGTGTTAGTTGTTTTGTAGGTGCAATTTTTTCCAAGATCAAGGAAGAAGAAATTTGCATCCACACCTACAACATGATCTTGTTGCACATCTTTGGGCCAAAAAAAGCATGGAGTAGGCGTTTAAGTTTTATGTTGTTAAATGTTTGTAAAAATGTTGTTTAAGTTTCATGTTGTTAAATGTTTTTTTTTATGTTGTATAATTTTTATGTTAGTTAATGTTATTTAATGTTGTTTCATATTGTTTAATGTTGTTTAATGTTACTTAATTTAATTTAATGTTGTATAATGGCTTAGGAAGTTATAGGAAAAAAAATAGAATTTAAAAAAATATATGAAACAAATTTTGTAAAATAGAAGTTATAGGAAAAAAAATAGAATTAAAAAAAAAATATGAGCCAAATTTTATAAAATAGAAGTTATAGGAAAAAAAAATAGAATTTAAGAAAAATATGAAACAAATTTTGTGAAATAGACGTTATAGGAAAAAATGGAATTTAAAAAAAAAATATGAAACAAATTTTGTAAAATAGAAGTTATAGAAAAAAAATAGAATTTTTAAAAAAAATATGAAACAAACTTTGTGAAATAGAAGTTATAGGAGAAAATGGAATTTAAAAAAATATATGAAACAAATTTTGTAAAATAGAAGTTATAGAAAAAAAATAGAATTTAAAAAAAATATGAAACAAATTTTGTAAAATAGAAGTTATAGGAAGTTATAGAAAAAAATAGAATTTATAATAAAAAAATTGTAAATAAAAAAATTAAATAAAACTGTAAAAAAATAACGGCTAGCTTATGTCAGTTAGCCGTTAGATTCAAATTTTTGTTTAATCATTCTTGTCGGTTATATTCTACTGGATTGCTGGAATTTCTAGCCAACCCCTGGCTGGCTGGCTGGCTGCATGTGGACATCCTAGCCCTTTGGCCCTTTCAGATTTTGTGGGGCCCACGAGCCTTCAGGCCTAACCTTCGGTTGGAGACGGTTTTCAGGCTATTTTTGACCCTCTGGACCCTTTGGTTGGAGATGGTCTAATGTATTGTGTTTGAGCTATTGTAAACAGAGGGTTTACAAAAGAGGGCTGGTATAATTGTGAATTCCCCTAGATTTGTGGGGGTGTTCATCGTGAACAAGTTTTACATAATAAAACTAATTTATTGACACTTCATATGTGGTGATTATCCGTTATACTGTGTCCATATATAATTAGTTTGATCTCTATTCTTTATGAATGCACTAATAATTTTATTATTAAGCAATGAGCAAGGTACGACAAGCGAGTTACTACTGAAGGTTTTATATCTTTTGGTTAAGTACTATTTTTAAAGCTGGTACAATGATGCAAGTAGTTCACTTCTTAAAATTGGATTACGTTCATTATACTGAGGAATCTAATTAACTGCAGGACTAAAAGTAGCACTCGACTAATATATCAATTATCTCTCTCTTTTGTCCGACCCCCATAATGGAGGTTTTCACCCTTTATAGAGGCCCTTAGTGAACCCCTCAGCCTTGGGTCCTTTTCACCAGATATTTAATGCGCCACCCTTCGTAGACTAGCTTACTGACACCTTTTATTTGTGAAAAGGGGAATACAAACATGAGCGGATACAATCACTAAACTAAAATTTAAATTGATTCAAGTACAATAAAACTCATGACTTTGGTGAATTTCTTCTGAATATATGTTCTGCACTTAATTCCCATCTCTGCAAGTATTTTGTTATCGGATTAACGGGAGAGGGAGGATTTGAACGTGAAACATGTTCCGACATTGAAAAGAGAGAGACCACGGGAATGCGAAGCTGTTCGGAATCAAGTT
Source organism: Malus domestica (assembly GCF_042453785.1). NCBI lineage: Eukaryota > Viridiplantae > Streptophyta > Magnoliopsida > Rosales > Rosaceae > Malus > Malus domestica. Next base: position 3,599,169 of record NC_091666.1, read on the forward strand.
AAGCTTGCAGGTCGTAGGCATACGTAGTTGTCGACTACAATGCAACTTAGACCCCCTTTTCTGTATCTATTTTTCATCAGTGAGTCATGGAAATAGACATTGAATGTAAACAAACTGGTTACACAGAATCTAACACTAGAACCTTATCGATGCAATTATGGAGAATATGGAAGTAAGGACATGAAGAAATATAACTACAAAACTAAGGACATTCATTGATATTGTTTAACCAAAATCCAAGCATTCCAAACAATCCAAACTAAAACATTGCATCAGGTATCCAAATGATAAAGTCAATTAGTGAAGTTAAAAGCGGTTGTACTTTCGGTAAAACTTAATTTTGGAGGACCTTAGTGAAGTTAACTAGGGACGGTCTGACTTTATAATAGTAGAGATCTTATATTCGGCCATTGCCGCCTCGGTGTTCTTACTCTGGTAAGGAGCACCATTAGTATGACTATGTTGGTAAAACAATCTTGCTCATTTAAATCTGAAAGAAAGAAGTGAAAGACACAGGTAATGGGTTCCAGTTATGGTATATAGGAATGCTTCTGCACATGACATTACAACGCAAATTACATGCCTCGCAAAGTACTCACAGGACAGAAGCACCAAAAACCAGGATAAAGGAATAGGAACAAGCAAGGGACCCTGAAAGTATAAATCAGTCTCTTCAAATGTGCGCAGCAATTTGGCATCCTAGCCTGTCGGATATAGATTTATAACGGGGTTAACTAGACGAATAGCAACAAAAACATTTGATGGCATGGCACAAGATTCAGATATGTTAACCATATATATTTCTCTTTCTCATGAAACAGGAGATGCTTCGGGAAAGTTTTTGGTGTACATAACTGCATGCTATAAAAGGTTTTCCAAAATAAAGCCTAGACGAGTTTTCCAACAACTGCATACAGAGGAGAGGAAAATGAAATTTACGTTGAATGTTTGTACTTTATAGTCAGCATCGTCTTGGCAAAGTAATCAAGTAACTTGTCCAGTATTCTTACTTGTAGATGTTTTGACCAAAAGGTTCTTTGGAAGCTTTATCAGTTGGGCCTGCAGAAGATAGGTGCAGATGCTGGTGATAGAAATTTCCACCACCGTGGTGGAGGCGAGAATCGATGCTCGCCGCATTCCGATTTCCTTACAAGAAGATGATTTCAATTCTTGTATGGCTGAAATCAGGAAAAACTTTACCGAAAGGACCGTCGTTCAGGAATCGATCATAGATGAGTTAATATCATCGCGAGCTTGTGGCCATTTTTCGATTCCAAGGGGAGAGCTATCACGCTCAACTTGGGAACTTGGTTCGCGTTTATACTCATCCGAGGGGAGAGTTATATGCTACTGGAATCGCATAACCAACGTTTCCAACTATGAAAAACCTGACCGTATCCACCCATATTCTCTCAACTCCATCGATTTTCATCACTACCAATCGATTCCATTGGAGCGATACTCTTCTCTGCCAGACACACTCCGACCCGGTTAACACATATCCTACACAACACTCAGTTGTCTACCCTAAGGCCAGTGCCGACACTAAACACCTCTAATTGTAGCAATAGCATCCGTCGTTATGTAATACAAATAGTGTACTACAACAGTATGAATGAAATACAAAGAGGTTCGTTCCGGTGAAGGGAGCTTCCAGCCTTCCACCAAGGCCGCAATCATTTTTCCAAAGAAAAGATTACATCGAAGATAGCCGTCAGCATTTTCCTCCTCTTCTTGGTCATTGCATCCGGTGAGTTTTTCTTATTCTTTTCTACGCCCTCACTGGTGCATTCTTTACAAAAATAGTCTACCATCAGCTGACAACATCTTGTATATTGCCCAGTGGAACTTTCGGACCTTTGTCTGCAACTTTTAGATAGTTTGAAATTAGATGGATTATTGCCAAGGATTACAACAACAACCGCCGAGCCTTATCCCACAAAGTGAGGTCGGCTGTATTACCCTAGAACGGCAGTGTGCTTGGAAAACAGGGACAAAAGCTTAAGACTTTGGGATGTATAGTTTTAGCTTTGTTATGGGTAATCTAGGCGGAAGGGAATAGGATGATTCGTTAGGATTTTGTAGGCAAGGGCAGCTATAGTGGGGGAGTTGTGGGAGAAAGCTTGTTTAGTGTGCCGTTTGAGTTTCCAAATTATCAAAAGCTTTGGAAATATCTATGAAAGCTTCAATAATTAACTACATAAATCATCGCAACGATATTCATCACGGGTATCAAATTCATGATTCATAATATTGCGAAAGAAAATCACTCAATCAATAATCGAGAATCGAGACATGACATATAATTATAAACATTATCAATGTAAGTAAAAGATTATTAACCTATCTAATTCTAATCAATTATTAATCCATCACTCCCCTACCTCGACTCCAAAGCTAGCAAAGTCTCTTTCCTTAGCTTTCCCGAGCACTAAGGCACCTCCAAGTCTAATGCCAAACGTCGGAGTAAAAAGAAATGACAAACAAAGCAAAAGTTAGAATATTGTAATATAAAACAGAAAACTTGTATAATTTTCCAGTTCTGCGGACAGAATATAAGCAGATTTTTTACTAATCAAAACTCAATGAAAATTTATGAATTTATATTCTTTGGAATGCTTGAAGAACCATATTTTCAAGATATAAATTTTGTTAAAATCCGAGCTCTGGACTGAGAGAAATTACGAGTTAAAATAACTAGTATGTACACAAATCTGCACCAGAGTTTTACACAGGTTCAAGGGAACCTGTTTGAACATGGCCCATCAAATTTCAATGAAAATCTTCGCGTAAATACTCACTTTAAAGCGTATGAATCCCTCTTCAATCCTATGGAAAACAATTCTGAAAACAAGCTTGCTAATGATAGAAAATAGGGAAGAACGAAGGAACCACAAAACTGAAAGTTCTGAAATCTGCACGAAGAAAATTTTGAGCACTTGCAACTTAAATTCTTTTGATTTTCCAGTGCTTCAAACAGGATCATAAGGATGCGAAATACTGGAAGGGTTTGTTTTCAGACAAACAATATGGAGTAAAACATGAAAACTTAAAATTGAAAAGAATTACTCTAGACACCCAAGGTGAAGAACGATTAAATAAAATATTGGAATTTGAAGAACTTGTGAAAACTGACCTTGAGAACTTCTTCCTCAGAACTTTAGAACTTCCACTCTCCCACTAATTTTATATTACTTTTTGTAGAGAAAGAAAATATGGATATTGATTCGGTTTGAAATTGTTCTTGCAGGATAAACTACTACGCTTCTATGGTTCTACCTCTTCCTCCATAGCTGAGATTAGTTAGCTTCTCCACCTCGTGCTTAAAAATTCCATCCCTTAGTAAGAGTCAACCTTTAACAAAAAGCTTCCGATACTGTTCACTTTAATGAAAAATCAGATTTACACTAAAAAGTCAATTCTGGTACTATTCACTTGACCCTTTATTTTGTCCTTATCGTTAAAACTCAAAGTTTTTAAGCCATTTTTATTAGTTTTCCTAATATTTATTAATATAAGCACACTAGGGTGCTCACACATCACTTGGGTGAAGATTTTTATGAAGAACATAAGAACAAAGACAAACAATGAAGCAAAGATTGCTGAAAACGGTGATCATACTGACCTTGTTCTTTGGGCTACAATATTGTTGATCTTAGGTACATAGTTTCAGTCCGAATAAGTCAAAGCCACAACATATAAAATTTGAGCTAACAAAATTCACGATATTACGTGTGTGCGCGCTATATATATAGGTTCTAAAATACGGGTCTTTATACACCTACCAATTAATTTACTTTTTAAAGCAAAGTCTAGTTCATCAGTCTGTTAAGCAACTCAGTACTAAACCATATTTGTCCTGTCTTTCAAATTATAAAAGTATACGCTTTACATCAGCTAACAGTATAACAAGATTAGTAACTTGTAAACCTTATCAGAGTTCCAATTTAAAATGAATCAAGGCAATTAACTCAGTTAACAATATAATGACGCTAGGCAGTAAGTAAATTTATGAATTCAAAAGTAATAAAACATAAACTTCTTTTTCGTCATAAGAAATAAACCTCACGGATGTGATCTTTACAACAGATTTCCAATGTTTCATGATTTAAACTACCTGAGAAATCCTGCCATACTACCAACGCTACAAATTCACTCGTTCAAGAAGATAACATGGTTTACGTCCTATACATTCCAAATCAAAGAAATAATTCAGCATTGCACATATACCGAATCTTGCTAAGTGGTAGCGGCCTTGATAGCTCTCTGCAATTCAGACTCCACATCAACAGCATGATTGGTAGGCTTTTTCTGCTCCATTTGTGCATTCTCTTCTCTGACCTTCTTCTTGTTCCTCCACTGTTCGAACCCCCCTGAAGTCTCACTCGAAGGCGGCAGCAATCTCTTCCCAACAACATCATTCTTCTCAGTATGAAAACGCTTTGAAGAAACTCCAAACTTCACATCCTCCAACCTCTGCTTCATCTCCCTATTTTCCTTCTCCAAGACCTCCAAATCCCTTCTCATCCAAAAGCACATCCCCTTTAACAACTCCATGTCACCCACATTGGTCTCAGAACTCTTTTCCTCCTCTATCTTCACCTCCTCAACTCTCTCAATACCAATCTTATTCACGGTCAAATAAGGCATCGTTTTACCAAACTTTGCAGGAAGATTCACACCCCAGCGCATATTCACCACCAAACTTTTTGTGACCGGCAACACAGTCCTTGCCATCACAGCAATTCCAGAAAACAACCCATCTTTCCCACCATTCTTCCAACCCAATGACCTCTCCGCCGCAGACCCAATTCCGCCATTCGAATGAGCTCCACAATTATCCCTAAATTCGCCATTTTTGGCGCCGGAAGGCTCCAACCTCAGCTCCTGCCAAACAGATGACCCTTCAGAGACAAGCCCATTACCAAAACCACCATTTAAAGGAGACCCAGAATCCAAATGGTCACCAACATCGGAGGAAGACCCAGAAATTTGTTTGAAATTAGGGTCGGAAAAGGTGGATTTTTTGAGTGAAAAGTTGCCAAATTGGGGCTTGATGTGGAGAGAGAAAGTGGGGTTTGTGTGGGAGAGAGAGAAGCGAGCAGTAAAAACAAGAGGGGAGTTTTTTGGGGAGCCAAAGAGGCCAAGACCAGACTTGAGGGAGAGAGAGAAAGGGGAGGGTGCGGTGGAGGAGTGAGAGTAAGAGAGTCTGACGGAAGGGCCAGAAGAGAAGTTGGAGGAGAGAGAAAATGAGAGGTGAGAGGAAGACTTGGTGGCAGAGGCGGCGGATGAAATGGTGGCAATGGAAGAAGTAAAAGGTTGGTTGAATATGGTTACGGGTACCTTTGCCTTTATCAGTGGGTTGCGGTGGTACTGGAACTCTTGTTGGTCTTCTGGAAGCTTGAGGGAGATCTTCATCTCTGTGTGTGTGTTGGGTTCAACTGACCGAGAGGGTTTTTCTCTCTGTCTCTAAGGACCAACTGAAGCAGGTACTTGATTGGGTTGGGACTCGGAAGTACAGGATGGGGAGAGCCTCATGGGTACGTTCTGGGAAACTTGAAATTGATAAACAATGCCTACTTTTGGGCTTCCACACAATTTTTGTTTAATTTTGTTTATTGAATTTCGTTCGATTTATTCGATTTAATAGACAAAAATAAAAAGATGTGTGTGACAATTGTTTTCGTTTTGTTTAGTGTCCATTATTTATCCATCAAATATTTATCCATTCAATTAGAAAATAAATTGATTATCTAATGTTCGAATTCTCCTATTGTAATTTAAATGAATTTAAATTAATTTAATATAAATTATTTTATCGTTTATAAAAATCTCTCTCAAATCAACTTAAAATCATGTTTTTTGAGAAAAAGAACTTAAAATCATGTTAAACACAAGAGAATCCCTTATGCACCCAAGATATTAGGGGTGGGTTCGGTTTAAATCGGTTCGGTTTTTTGCCAAAACCGAAACCAAACCGAAATTTCGGTTCGGTTCGGTTCGATTCATTTTTTTTTCGGTTCGGTTTCGGTTTTTTTTTTTTTTTTTTTTTTTAAATGAAAAACATTGAAATTTTAAATTTTAACATATCCAACACAATCATAACATAAGCATTCTAACTAGAATAAAAAACAATGAAAATAAACATTTAAAATTGAACTAAAATCATCAATCAAGTCTTCCAAAATCCAAACTAACAACCTCACAACCAAGGTTCTAAAAAACGCTAGGCGCTAGTCGGGCGGCGGGCTAGCTCCTAGCGCCTAGGCGGGCGCCTAGGCGGATTTAGGTAAATTTTTTGTATATCTTGTAAATAAGTGCATATTGACACCTAAAAAAAAACTATACTTGTATGGATAATAAAATAATGATAAAATGCAAATTAGGTACACTATTTCCATAGTATTGGATGAACTTGTAGTAAATTCATCATTTGCAAATTAGATACACCATTTCCATAAGTATACCACCATGAAACCAAAAAAGAAAAAAGCACGCAATTAATAAAAAATAAAAAATAAAAAAACCTCCTAGGACCACCTAGGACCGCCTAGGGCCGCCTAGGACCGCCTAGGACCGCCTAGGGCCGCCTAGGACCGCCTAGCCCGCCTAACCCACCTAGCCGCCTAGCCCGCCTAGACCGCCTAGGCGCCGCCTAGGCTCAACCCGATTTTTCCTCCCGATTTGCCCAAAATCACCTCGGTTGGTGCCCGCCCAGCGCCTAGGCGCCGCCTAGGCCGTTTTTTAGAACACTGCTCACAACACAAAAATCGTACAAATGACTTAGAAAGGTTAAATTGTATGATGTTGTTCAAAGATCAAGGTTGTTTGCTTGTAATTGCATGTTGACAACTTGATTAGTAAAAATAATGCGTGGGTGGATTTATTTAGTGTGTGTTAGATTCTTTTCCATCACAAATTACCAAAGTAATCTACCCGAAATAAATGTTTATGGATTCTGTTACATGTTATATAAGAGTACATTTGGAAAAGAAAGCTAGGGCAGAAGTAGGTAGTGATATGGAGATGGATGTAGGTACTTCTGGAGGAGGTTTGGTTCCGGAACCTTATATGGGGGATAAATAATAGGTTAGGGTTTAGAGTTTTTATAGGCCTTTTTAAAATATTTTGAGCTTAAAGTTTGGCAACACATTGGGTTTAGCACATTTTAACTTACAAATTGGGTTTAGAAAATAATACCCAAAACAAATAATTAAATAAAAAAATTAATTTAATTAATTCGGTTCGGTTCGGTTTAGTTCGGTTTCTAGATCACTAAAACCGAACCGAACCAAAAGAATTCGGTTCGGTTCGGTTTTTTCAATTCGGTTCGGTTTTTTCGTTCGGTTTGGTTTTTTCGGTTTCGGTTCGGTTTGGTTTTCGGTTTTTTTCGGTTTTCGGTTTTTTGAACCCACCCCTACAAGATATCACGTCACTATGACTCTTACCAATCAAAGTGAGTGTTAAATTTTTGAGTAAATTGTAGTAATGGTTCCTCAACTTTAATTAAATTAGAGCAATGATCCATCAACTAAAAATTCATTACCATTGGCCCTTCAACTTATCAAAATATGTAGCTATAGTTATTTTCATCAATTTCGTCAAAATTTTGTCAAAATAAGTTATGTTGGAATAACCATTTATATAATTAGGGTCCCTCAACTTATCAAAATGTGTAATTATGGTCATTTTCATCAACTACGTCAAAAATTTTGTCAAAACGAGTTATGTTGGAAGGACCATTGCTACAATTGGGTTAAAGTTAATGGATCGTTTCTCTAGTTGAATTAAAGTTGAGGGACCAATAGTAATGAATTTTTAGTTGAGGGACCATAGCTGCACGTTTTGATGGGTTGAGGGACCAATGGTAATGGATTTTTAGTTGAGGGACCATTGCTCCAATTGAGTTAAAGTTAAGGGATCATAGCTACAATTTACTCTAAATTTTTTTGAGAAGAGATTTGGCTCCTTAAGTTTAAGGAGGAATTTCTCTTACACTTTATAATCTATTCACAGAATTTCGTACTTATAATTGAAATTGTTCGTATTATAAATTATTATATCAAGATCATTGCAGTAAAAAAATCAATTAAAACTATGACATTTTAGAAAATTAATAGTAGCAATTGGATAGACAGTTTATAATTCTTTTACTAAATCTATCTACTCATTTTTATAAAGCTCGATGACTTTACAATCTTAGTTTTAGTTGATTTTTTGTAGAGATAATTTTTACATATTGATTTATTATATGAACAGTTTCAATCATAAATACAAAGTTTTGTGAATATGTCATGAGATACTTTAAGAAGAAAATTTTCCTCAATTCTTGAAGAGCCAAGTCTTTCTTAATTTTATTGATCTTTTCTCTCCTCTTATAAACAAGTAGACTTTCCACGTTGAAGTATCACACTCACAAACAAAAACGATAAGTAAACACAAGTATATATATGTTGGACTCGCGTGTTGATATGCATAATCAAACTCATGGACTAATTTTTTTTTAATGGACTGTTTTTTTTTTTTTTTTTTAAATGGACAATCGGTAGCAAGTTACGATTATCCATTCATTTCAGAAATTAAAAAAACTCATAGAGACATTTCAGTCTTTCCTTAACCACGACTTCCACACCTGCGGGTTTCGAACATGCGAGATCTTGGCTTAGCGAAGCCCAAATCCATTCTCAAACATAGCTAGCTGATAGAGGAATTGGCCCAACGTTATTGGATAAGGAATGATCTTGCATGATCAGCAAACGGGACAAGTCCCTAGAACATGGCCGTGTCACAAGCCATGATATCTGATGCGGTTAACAGGCCTCCGTAAAAGAGTTGGATTCTCTTCATTTCTATTCTCATTATCTTTCCTCTCCTTCTTTTATATTTTACTTTTTGTCTTATTGTTTTTATAAAAAAAAAAAACTAACGAAAAATTCAAAAAAAATTTAGTTTTAATGTAAAAAGACAAATAAAGGTGTAGTGAATAGTACCAGGAAAAGATAAAAATATGATTTTTCGTTAAAAGTGAACAGTATCGGAAGTGTTTCGTTAAAACTCCCTAAAAAAACCAATATAAGATGTTGATGTGACTTATCCGTAACCGTTCAAGTAAGAATAGAGGGAAGGGGAGAGAGATTAGGATAGGAGATAATCTTTCTCCCTCTATACTTCTCCCTCCATAAATGGGAGTCTTAATTGTTTCCCTTTGTCATGTCTCCAAAGTCAAACGGCTAAATGACTTAATGGGCAAGATAACGAGTCTTACCCTAACCAACCAGGACATCACACGTATTCTAATGAATCGTATCAAACTCAAATTTACCACTATATAAAGACATGACAATTGACCATGAAAAGGTAATTGTTTGTCTTTCACAAAACTAGAGTGTTCTTATATATCCATTCATCAACTCTAACTTAGGCACCATCAAAACCTTGGCTCACACCACAACAGTATGACAAGATCTAACCTGTTTATTGATCTTTTGGTTGCATGGGTGGGCACCTGAATAATTTTATGTTTGTGTGGAATTCGTTCGCAAAAAGAAAATTAAAAAAGAAATGATTTTTTGCACAGCTATTATTTATTAAAAAGTTGCAGAGAATAAGAAAAATGATTCCCAATTAAAATTGAAAGTGATAGAAGTGTCTAGGATCCTTGTCATGCAGGCTAACAAGGCTATATGCAGCACCTGCCTTTATTTTTCATTCATTTTGTTTTCAAGTGTAACATGATATGGGGACCATACAGATATAGAACATGATTTTCTTTGTTTTTATTTTTATTTTTATTTTTAATATGCTTTTTCTCTCATATATTTATAGAATATGCTTCTGTGATCAGAATTTTTTGAGCACCTGGTATAGCAGATATTTTCATGTCCGATCGCCACATGTCCATTTGACCCCTAAAATTAGAGAATGCCGGATCCTTTTTGTGAGGATAAATTTTTAGTTGTGATAGGAACACGAATTGTACACTACTTGTTTCTATGTAAGTAGTGGAAAATTTTAATTTTTAAGTTATTAACATTTTAACACATATATCCCACCATTTATATGAAGATACATGGTGTACTACCTCATGTGACGGTCACACTGAAAAATCTTTCTTTTGTGAGCATCCTGCGGATCCTCTAATCATATCCGTTTATTGTATAATGTGTGATTAGTTTTCATCAAGTACTGTTTATGTTTAATTTTAAATAAAAATATTTAAAATAATTTCTGACCACATGATATACAATAAAACGACATAATTTGAAAATCTCTGTAATCTTCATTCAAAATTAGAATGCTCAGCGAGAGATAGTCAAAAGACTACACGTTGTTTATTCGGCCAAATTGTCTGTGAGTAGTACGTTTAGAATGGGATGGCAATAGAGCGATTCGGGTGGGCGATGAACGCTTTTAAATGACCGAAGTATTTTTGGAAAATATTTTTAAAAATTAATTATATTTTTAGGTAAACTTCAAGTAGATTTTAAAAAAGTGCTTTAAATGTTTTCTATAACATGTACATATTTGATCATTCTTCTGAAAAATATTAAATATGTTTTTGGAACCAAAACAATTTTATCAAAAGCGTTTTTCAACATTTTAAAACACTTCTAAATAAGTCTGCAAATCAATTACTATAACTGCCGTGCCGTGTCCATTCGATATACGATGCTCTATTAAGCTTTATTAAAATATTATTCACATTTACTTACACATTTTGTGTGTATGAACACATTTTTTTAGAAAATGAGAAGGAGAGAGGGAGAGAGAGAGAACGTGTGGGGAGTAAGAGGTTTTTGTTTTTTTCTTAAATATTGGAGGTATTTTAATATCACCTGAGACTTCAATAAAAAAGTAAAATTTGGACATGTGAAATTATATTATTGCCCATCATTTTTTGTGTGTGATAGAAGACTAATTTATTTTTTTATTCTCTTTTAGTTGACAAAGAGGATTTTATTAATTAGTAGAGATATATGTATGTTATTATTATAAGCATAAAACATAATAAACACACCCATATACTATTATAGCAACATTAAATACTATAATAACTCTTTTTATTTTTGAACAAACAAAACTAAATGGTAGGGAGGGGAGTGGGTTGAACTTTACAGTAGACTAGCAATAATGTGATTCAAATTCGTTTTTGGCAAGCGAACCTAAAATTTCTTACTTACAAATGAAGAAGAATACAAGTAGAAACCTAGTACTAAATGACGAATTCTGTGAAATTTAAAAAATAAAATAAAATAAAAAGTAGGAAAGGGACCTTGCCGACTCTAGACAGAGTGAGAGAAATCAGTCCCAACTGTCCGAATCCTGGACTGACCTCTTCCTTTTCGTTTGCTCCAAGCCTCCAACGAGACACTCTCTCGTCCTCCTGTTTCCCTCTCCTCTTTCACCACAAAAATCTCTCTCTCTCACTTCATTCCTATCATCTCATAAAACATCTCTCTCTCCCTCTCTCTCTCCCCCTCTCTCTCCCCAAGCTTTTCTTCAATGGCGACTATTAATGTTCCGGCGAGAATGTATGTCTTGAAACCTGGCAAGACTAAGGCCGCTGATCGATTAGCTTCCTCCAAGTGCCTGACTGGTTCCGTTGGGTTCGACTGCCGACCCAGAAGAAAATATGCCCACAACCATAACCACAAGAACCACAAGCAATTTTGTACTGTTAAATCAATTGGGATCACCCAGGACAGCAGCAGAGGCCATGTCAACGGTCCTCTTGGTGGCGTTGTAAGCTTTCTTTTTCTTGCTTCTGTTTTCCTTTTGTTCCAAGTATTTTTTCCTTGCTTTTCCTAATATGATTTTTTAACGGCTGTTGATTGTGTTGAAAGCGTTAATCCTTGTTGAGTAATTAAGGGACCTTGCGCGTGCTTATAACGAGTTGGGTACTCCCCCTTGCCAATAGGTTTTATGATTGAACCGTAGCTTTCTTCCTGGTATTAGAGCAGGTTATCCACGTGTTGAGTGCAACGGCCTACCTGCCATGTTGTCTAGGATTAAACGACCGCACGCGCGAGGGGGGTGTTGAGAGTGTGAATCCCATGTTGCGGAATTAAAGGATGTTGCGTGTGCTTGGAAAGAGTTGTGTTACGCCCCATATTGTGAATTAGTTTTACGATGTAACCTCAATTTTGCCTCGGATTTTATGGGTAAACTGTGAAAACTTCGAAATTCGAGATCATGGATTTTTTAATTGGTAGGCAACTGAGCAGAAATCGATTCCTTTACTTCAACTAGACTTAAAATCACCTATAGCGTTTACTTTTATAATGATATTGTTCTGTTTGGTTGCTGAGAAAGTTTAGGATAAATGACAATGCCTGTTCCTTTTAATTGGCTGAAAACAGCTTTTCGGGGAGTGTTATACAGCATACAATTTATGAAATACGCTAATTGGATAGTAATGCATTGGGTGCTTACATACTTTTTTCCAGCTTTGTTATCTTTTGTAGTGAAATTTGTGTGTGCCATGAGAGGGCAGTTAATTGTATCAACCATGAGTGTAATGAATCTATAACCTTGAAATATGTTGTATTGTTTCAGGGGAATCTGAACTCAACTTTTGAACTTCAGTCTGATGAGTATGTTGTGGGCCAGCCGAAGGTATTTTCCGATGGTCAAAGAAAAACTAAGATAGTATGTACGATTGGTCCTTCGACAAGCTCACGTGAAATGATATGGAAACTGGCAGAAACTGGAATGAACGTCGCACGTTTGAATATGTCACATGGAGACCATGCATCTCATCAGAAAACCATTGATATTGTCAAAGAATACAATTCTCAATTTGAAGACAAGGTTGTAGCAATAATGCTGGACACCAAGGTATGCTGATCACAGTTTTCTTTCATTCTTTACCTGGTTATAGCCTATTTAACTTATAGCTAAGAGCACAGGTTTTTCCAATCGAGAATGGCTGCATTGGATGCTACAATCATTTCATATGCCGTGGATCAAAGTAGGATTTGGTTCATAATTTAAAAGTTCTTTTTTCCTTATATATGATTTTGTGTTTTTGTGAACTCAAATTTTCTGTTTTATGTAAACTTTGACCAAACCCTCTGTACAGGAGCTGGAGTTTTGTCTTTCTAATTTTAAACTTTCTTTAACTTTTACCTATGTGTTAATTTTGCATTCTCAAATATCTGCTGCACTACTTGTAAGAGAATAATGATATTTATCACATTGTATGCAATTTTTAGCGTCTTCTGTGTCAAGGGATTATTATCTCATTCTCATTCGTTCTTCTTTTCTTTTGATGCAAAACTTTTGAGGTTATAGTTGTTATATAGGTTTTCATTCTTCGTGCAGGGTCCTGAGGTTAGGAGTGGAGATGTACCACAGCCGATTCTACTTAAAGAAGGACAAGAGTTTAACTTTACAATTAAAAGGGGAGTTAGCACTGCAGACACTGTTAGCGTAAACTATGATGACTTTGTTAACGACGTGGAGGTTGGTGACATTATTCTAGTTGATGGTAAGCATGTTGTATCTCTTGGGTGATAAACTTGTCAATGATTTAATTTTTTTCGTTTTTCATCCCATGTGATATGGTCATGTAACTAAAGTTTCAGAAATATGGAAAATCAAGTTGTTCACTCTTTCGAGTTTATGAAAGAAATTTAGGGCCCTTGTTTATTCACGCAATTCCACTAAGATTTAAGATTCTGTAACTGGGATGTAATTATGCTATAGATTAATGTCTTGTTTAACTGCTGTGCATTATAACTTATTGCTTTGGTTAACTTTGATGGGAAATGCCATATTATAGACTAGACTTGTTTTATAATTAGCTGCTGTTGTTAACTTCAATTTGTTGGGATAGGAGATAGCAAAAAAGAGCTTGCACTAATTCTGACTGCTCTAGATGCAATGGGAGTAATGTCATACTGAATCAAAGATACCTTATATCAGGATTCGGTAGTGAACAAGTCAGTCCTTTGATATACATAGAGTCATGTTCTTTTACCAGGTATCTAGCATGTTATTTTCTTTGGAAAGAAGAAAGGAATCCACCTGATGAGTGATCTAGATTGACATGTTACTATTTGATAAGGAACATTTGTACACACACATACTTATAAATGGATTAGGAGCAAGAACACAAGGATGGTAGAAATGGACTTTACTATTTTCAAGAGTGTAGTGTGGATGTCCGCTCCTGAAATTGCCTCATTATATAAATAACAGCAAAGATTCCGAAGATGGACCCCTCTTTTGAAGAAATGAAAGGGATCACATGTGGGCCGACACCCCAATTTGTCCGATAATCTGAACTGTCCCTTGCGGGTCATCATTCAAAGATCACTTTTTCTTTAAATATCAGCCAAATTGGTAATGCGGATAATCACTTTGATAATGATTACTACAATGCTCTTGATAAATACTTAAATTGTAATGAGGTTAATCACATTGATAATGAGGATAATCACATGGCTAAGCGATTCCTGATTGGGCTGATTTTCGCAGGAGTGATTCATAATTGGAGACCTAAAATTTGACTGGTTCGGATCATTAGAGCAAATTACGGGGTAGGCTATCAATGTTGTATATTCCATTTCTTGCAAAGAGGGATCCCTCTTAAGAAGGAATGGGTCTCTATTTATCTCAGAGTGTTTTTTGACTCTGTAAATTCAACTAGTTGTAACTGTTACTTTAGCCTGTTGGTTAGGGTTTCTTGAATGGATTCTTAAAGCTCATTAACTATGTATTAACAGAGCGTTTTTCTCAAACCCCATCACTCCGCCCCTTTTCTTTATCTACTCATTTGTTTAAGGGACCTGATGATATATCATGTCATTGTGATAGGTGGAATGATGTCTTTAGCTGTAAAGTCAAAGACAAAAGATGTGGTTAAATGTGTGGTAGTTGATGGTGGAGAACTAAAATCAAGGCGCCATCTAAACGTGCGTGGAAAAAGTGCAACTCTGCCTTCAATAACAGGTATCTTCAGTGTTAATGGTATTTATACGATCACCATTTTCCATTTTGTGTTCACAATCCCAAGGAGGCACATAACTTCAATTTAGTGGTCTGCTATATTGGTCCCTTCTACAGAAAAGGACTGGGAAGATATCAAGTTTGGGGTGGACAATGGAGTTGATTTCTATGCTGTATCATTTGTAAAAAATGCTGCAGTGGTACACGAGTTGAAAGATTATCTCAAAGGTAAATTTTTTAATTTCTTATCAGTTTATCCAATAACATTTTTTCCTTGTGGTCGTTTATAGTACCCTTCTAAACTGAATTTATGCACCCCTTCTGTAGGTTGCAATGCAGATATTCATGTTATTGTAAAAATAGAAAGCGCGGACTCTATACCAAATCTTCATTCAATAATTTCTGCATCTGACGGGGTTTGTATTTTTTCATAACATACCCTTAAATCTTTACCATCAGAAATGTTATTTATCTAGTTTTATTTTTTAATCGGTTGACTTTATAGGCGATGATTGCTCGTGGAGACCTTGGAGCTGAGCTGCCAATTGAGGAAGTTCCTCTGTTGCAGGTAATTTGATCACTGTTGTATTTTTCCACTTCCAATGTATCTTAGCTAGAGCATTGGGTGGAGAATTATGTGACTGGACTTTGAGTTACCTAGGTCGTATCTTGGGTGACAATTTATGTGCCTTGATCTCTTGGCATCAACTAATTGAAAGGGTCCAAAGAAAATTGGAGTGAAGGAAAAGGTTGCCTTTCAAGGGGCAGGCTTACCCTAATTCAGTTGGTGCTGAGTAAGAATGCCTACCTTTCATTCTCCATTTTTCTTGTGGTGATTAGGGTATCTAAGATCTTAGGAAAATGGACGAGGAATTTCCTTGTGGAGAGGGCACGAAGGATCATTTGACTGGCTGGAACCTAGTGCAGAAACATGGGGAGAAGGAATAACTGAATTATATTCTATCTAAGTGCATTTCTTAATTCTTACCCTCTTTGTATGAAAACCTTAATTCTCTAAATTAAATTTTACTGATTGATTCTGAACGTCATTCTGTAACTGAGTATTCTGTATCTTCACAGGAGGACATCATTAGAAGGTGTCGCAATGTGCAGAAACCAGTGATTGTAGCAACAAACATGCTGGAGAGCATGATTGATCATCCTACGCCGACCAGGGCAGAAGTCTCTGACATTGCAATTGCAGTAAGAGCAGGTGCTGATGCAATCATGCTTTCTGGAGAAACTGCCCATGGAAAGTAAGTCTTACTTGACATTTGGTGGTCTCAGTATATACTTCTGGATTCCATCAGGATAAAAATTCAAACTATTTAAGTGTAGTTATTGCGTCACTTTGATGGGGAAATTTCTCATCAGCGACTGATGTTATTTTTTAATTCAATCTTCGGATGATCAACAACGATTTTTATTGCCTTATCAAATTTGTGCAAATATCTATAATATCAATTGTCCCACTAATTTATTTATTGCATTTAGACATTATTTTATTTGAAAATTTTGTTTGCCCTGCCTGACTACCTTGTATTTCATTCCCGGTAAGATACAGTTAGTGCTTAATTTATTCAGTTTGTGTGCTGGTCCTTGTTGTAATTTGGTTATCTCATGCATCAGTTTGTCAGGGTTGTTTTCGGATTGTGAGCTTGTCATACCATTACATCAAAGATGAATTAGATTGGTTTAAATGTCTCTCTCCCCCCCTCCCCCTTCTCTTTTTTCCCTCCTTCCTCTTTAAGTTATAAACTGAGTATGTTTACCACGTGACCAATTCAATTGTTTCCATACGAAGGTTTGTAGTAGTGAGAGAGCAAGTAATCCTATATTTGGGTTAATTTTTTCACTTTAACAGGGGATTCTTATTTGAAAACCTTGGGTTATTCTGTTTATTTTGTTTTCCCTTGTGCATGGCTTAAGTTATTTGTTGGTTGATTCAAAAATGCAACCGGCTTGTATTTCAACCGCTTACATTATGTGGACTAATAGTGAAAGTGTTTTATACATTCTGTGATTCCAAATCTAGGTATCCATTGAAGGCTGTCAAAGTTATGCATACTGTAGCATTAAGGACTGAGTCAAGCCTACCAATTAGCACTATTCCTCCAATACAACTGAGGACCTTTAAGGTATGCATTGAATTCTTTTTGGTCTGATATTTTTTGCATGTGTTTACAGAATTTCTTGGTGACGCGTTGATTGAATTTAAATTTTTTGCATATGCTGCGGTTAGCTTGATTTAATCTGATTATTTAGTGGATGCTTTTCACAGAAACATATGGGGGAAATGTTTGCTTTCCATTCCACAACTATAGCAAACAGTCTCAATACACCCATCATTGTTTTCACAAGGACAGGTTCCATGGCTGTGCTTTTAAGCCATTATCGTCCTTGCTCAACGATCTTTGCCTTCACAAACGAGTAAGCCCAGTATCCAAATAAGTTGTGGTACTCTTTTCGGGTCACATGTTGACGGCAAGCCTTTTCTAAAACAATTTTTACTTCAGTGTTGGTTTGTGCTTGTACTTTGGATGAAATAGATAGGAAATCCTTGTATAATCTAAAGTTGTTTTCTCCATCCATTCTTTAATTTGTGACACAATTTTGTGATTATCAGAGAGAGAATTAAGCAGAGATTGGTTCTTTATCACGGTGTCCGCCCCATATATATGCAGTTCTCAAATGATGCGGAGGAGACTTTCTCAAGAGCAATAAAGCTGCTAGTGGTTAGTGATTATTGGTGTTGCAATCTGCCTCTCCATTATCTGCTTCGATTGTCATTGTATATGATCAAAATGTATACATATGTTCATGCACAGGCAAAGGATCTTTTGAAAGAGGGACAGTTTGTAACTCTCGTCCAAAGCGGTGCACAACCAATCTGGCGTAAAGAGTCTTCTCACCATATCCAAGTTCGTAAAGTTGAAGGTTGATTTCGAACCTGTGAGGAATTTTCTTTTTATAGCTGCTAGTGTTTGAATTGAAGTTTCAGTTCAACTAGTTGATAAATCTTGTGAAGTATCGTTCAGAGAATGGCTGAAGAAAGACTATCAACTTCGTGTCCTGTAAATTTTGGAATGAATCTCTATATATGGAAGAGCTATATCATTACGCATGACCGTGTTTAGTAAACCTATGCCAGATCAAGCTATGGTTTCTGTGATAGAGTTTCCTCTTTTTAGTGCTGTTTTCGGTATATGCTTTAATGTTTATTCGCCGTAGCTGTCTTCTAACAGGAAGAGAATTGTTTTGTATGAGAGTTATGCAGAGCCTCGTGCTAGTCTATCAAGTTCAAAGTGTCCCATGATATTAATTACAATAGGTTTCTCTACAAGCACATGTTGAATCTATGGCTAGCAGCAAAACAAACAAATGAGAATGAGGGGAGATCTGAGACCTAAACCAAAAGTTACCCACCAAACAAGCCTGGATTGAAAAAGGTACGGTGTTGGTGCAGCTCAGATGCGAAGAGAACGCCGACTTTGTGCCAACCTCATACTTCTTATTTAATATAAGTTGCTAGCATATGTTGTTAACATGTCCGCTTGATTTGAACTTATACATCAGACTTTCAAGTTTCCTTGATCATCATCTACTTCAAATCTTCCCTCCAACTTGATGTTCTTGTACCACTTGGCGCATGCAATGTAGACAATCGAATCTATTGATGTCAAGCCAGCTAAGAGGAAGTAAAACCTATCAAGGTGACCCCTGTTGAGGTTTCCGGGGATCCATCCGGGCATGTGATCCTCTGTCGAGAACTTCATGACCACGCTCACGAGAAAGGTGCTAAAGTAGTTACCGAGCGAGATGGATGTCATGCACAGGGCGCTTCCGAAGCTCTTCAGTCCATCTGGTGTTTGTGCATTGAAGAACTCCAGTTGACCCACATACATGAAAACTTCTGAAGCTCCTATGCATGCATACTGAGGAATTTGCCAGAAGATGCTTAAGGAGCTTGAGCCGTCACAATGCGGGCATTCTTTATCGGCATACTTGAGTCTATAGCACTCAACGATTCCTGCTGAAAGCATTGCCAGGATTGCTATAACAAGGCCAACGCCCATTCGTTGAAGCTCGGTAAGCCCTTTAGCATCTGATTTCTTTATTCTGCCCACAAACGGGTCTATAATCCGTCGGTAAATGAAAATGAAAACTGCCACGCTGATGATGTCGAAGCTAGACATGCTCGCTGGTGGGATGCTGAAGTTTGGAATAGTAGTTTTCATGGCAGCTCCCTGCTCTACAAAGAGGGAAGCCATTTGTGTAAAAACCACCGAGTAGATAATTGTGCAGAGCCAAATTGGGAGTAATCTTAAAATGCATTTCACTTCTTCCACTTGTGAGATCGGGCAGAGACGCCACGGGCTGCGAATGCCCTGCTTCTGGTAGTCTAAATCTCTTGATGAGATATATGCAGCCCTGTCCAAGAACCTGCAGTTAATGTTGATGAAAACGAGTTAGCTCTGTATTTCAATAGTCATAAAAATTATGGAAATTAGCGAAGTTAAGAGCGTAGAATGATTTAATGAGTTTAAGCCATACTCTTACTTGAATCCATGGGTGTAGAGGATCTTTCGGTTGCTCGTTGAAGACTCATTGTTACTCTCATCGTACAAGTCCTCTCCACCTTGTGGCATATGCGCCCTGCATTTCTTCACCGCAGCAACTAAGACTTGGCAAAACCTCCGGAGTGGGTTGCCATTTGGCTTGAAGTGCCTGTACCTAGCAGTCCCACCAAGGAACAAGACCAATGCTGCAAATGCCGACGCTGCGGATGCCCAGAACCCAATAGCCCAAACTCCTTCATCCTCAAAGAATCCTAATATGGTGTTGGAGAAAAGGGAACCGAGGTTCATAGCCAGGTAGAAGTAGCTGAAAAACGCCACCTTCGCAAGCCCTTCCTTGCTGTGCTCTTCATCGTACTGATCAGCTCCAAATGTTGCAATGTTTGGTTGGTACCCACCATATCCTAGGGCAATTAGGTAGATAGAGAGGTAGAACAGCCAAATTTTCCAGCTCGAATGAGATCCACATGGATTTGCTTTGCTGCCACAACCTTTAGGGTTCAGCAAGAAGAGCTGCGAGGACAGCGACAACGATACCAGACCCTGTTGTCAAATGCACGCAAGCGTCATAAACATCGCATGGAAAATAAAAGTAAAGTAATACACAAGGTAATGCGCTTAGTCGCAAATTCAAAACAGAAGCAACGACAACAACAAAACCTTATCCCACTAGGTGGGGTCGATTGATACTTACGATGACAAAGATGAGTTGAAAGATGGAACAAGTTTTGTATCTTCCCCAATACGAATCACTGAGGAAAGCACCAACAAGAGAGAAGATGTAAACTGTTCCGGTCCATTTGCTCACGTTGTTAGCAGCCGTCGCATTGTCTTGTTGCAACACCCTCGTTAAGTATAAGACCAAGTTCACCCCGACTCCGAAGAATGCTAGGGTAGCCAGACCTTGATTCACTGGTTTTTCATTGAACAATACATTTAAAGAAAAGGTTCAGAAGGTTATTCAAAAATATACAACGACTTGTGTCTAAATTATTTATGCCAACCATCTTTGGTTACATGAATTCTTATATAAGTGTGCTTCCATGTATCAGTTTTCTTGTATTTCGATGAAATGAAACACAGTTTTTCATAGTTTTCACAAGGCGAAACCAAAAGGCAATACTCATGCATGACGGTGTGGGTTCATACCTTGTCGGTGGCTAATCTAACATTCTAACAAAATCTAATGACCAAAAAGAAAAAAGAAAAAAAGAAAAAAACATAGATTCCAAAGGGCATCACTTTCAGGCTTTAGGTGATCAGAGAAATCGCTTTCCGAGTTGCTGACACAAAGCAGTCAAGACACAAGGATTTTAGGAAATTTGGAAACGAGAAATCTCTCCGAAAACGTTTCGAGAACAAAATCGAAACCCGTATATGGCTAGAATTGATGAAAAGCATGTTCAACAAGTCTCAATTATTAATAATTGGTCCGTCTTCAGTTTCAATCACAGTTAACCGAAATCAGACTCTTCCTTGCTCCTACCAGAAGATCGGCCGGTCGTTAATAAGCATCAGTCATCATACATGTGCACTCAAACTATATATTTAGCTACTTGACAAGCACAGCAAAGACAGCCACATACAGAGGCTCTCTTTAAAAGAGTGATAGAAAGTGCCATAAGAAAATGCTTAAGTCATAAAGCGTGCACATATAGATGATTAGGTTCATGTGCAACAGTGAAATTAATGGATGTGTGGCCTGTAACCATTTCAGTACCTAATAGTCTTGCTTTCAATCCTTTGTATATACATACACATATATACACATACATATTATATTATATTATATATACCTATAATATTTTAAAAGAAAAGTTGATTGGTTTTTTCCTTTTAACACCAAAAAGAAGAAAAGCTTTAGGGCGTGACCAAGTTATTTGATTTACAATCATGCTTTGAAATATTGTATAAGGACCTAATTTTACACAACTATAGTAGTATGGTGCAAAGTAATGATAATATTTAATACAACTAAATTCGACAAAATTAAGTGACAAGCCTTTGTGTTTATAACGTGTTTGTGTCATAAAAGTTTCTTTTATTTATGATACAGACATGCATACAATATATGATATCATATACGTATGAAGATATTTGATTAATTTAGAAGAAATAAAAACGATATCAATGAGATGACACAAATGCTATTTTTGTACCTTCAATCATGTACCTTTATTCATTTTCTTTGTTTTTGTTTTTTTTTGTCTGATATTAAAAATTAAAAGTATCAACACAAAGTAAAAATGATAATAAATAAAACTGAGAGATGAACCAAGACATATTAATAGGGATCATTTGAAGTTTGGGTTCTAGCTCCTTCCAAAATTTTAATAAAGATTCTGTAACGTAAATTTTCAAGAAAGACACGTGTCGGTAATCCATGTAATGCAAGATTAAGACAGTTATTACGTCTGGCACGCATTACTTTGAATGCATGTTTTCCTCACCTTCACTCCCTCTTCTCAGTTCTCGTCATGTCGTCTACCTAGTTCTTCAGTTCTGAGTCACTTCAATTAAAGTAGAACTGAAGGCTAAATAATAAGATGTCTTATGTCTCTTTGCATGAAAATATTCACCGACGACACATAGGATTTCGGTGTAATAAAATCATGTTATATATGTGCAACGAAAGTTGCACATAACATTATATTATTTAATTGACACGCCGTGGACCTGTTTCTAAATAATGTTTCTCCTCTCACTTCAGCTATCAATGTCTATCTTTGAAATGGTGATGAGCTGGCTATAGCCCAGCATGCAGCAACTCTCCTGCAACACTTGGTTTGGTTTTCAGTGCCAAATGTTGCAATTTCCTTCCACTTATATTGTCCTTTTCCCTTTCACCTTATTTATTGAGAATCACACCTCTCTTCTTCAACTGCTTATCTATAAACAAGTATTCATTTCAGCAGAAAAACCCTATCTATCCAATTTGTTTCAAAAATTCTTGGAAAAAAAAAAAAAGCCACCCAAAAGTAAAGGACCTTGAGACTGACCAATTTAACAATCATATAATATAAACAAAAAAGAAAAAAGAAGTGTGCTTACTACATACAAAAAACCAGAAAAGAAAAATCGACTAAGTAATTTATCTTGTTTGTTTTGAATATTATTTTTTCTTGAATGTTTGTTAAAACTTATTTCAAAAGGTTTGGTGATATGGAGCTTACAAAGTATAATGATTCCAGCAACCCATTTTCCAGATTTTGCTCTGATTGCAGGGCGGCCATGCATATCAACCGTACCATCAAGAGTACATGCATCTTGATCTTCTTTGAACTGAACCTGAAAAAGAAAAGGGAAATGTTAATAAACAAATAAACAAACATAGTTACTAGTTTTACACTTATTTTTCACACAACAATCTTGCTATACTCCAAGAATGCATGTTGTCTAATATTTCTTGAGGAGCAAAAAGAAAGTGGTGCTTGCTCCGATAATTTAACATCATATAAGAAGAAAAATTATGAAAAATGAAGCTTGTGAAGGAGAGAGAGAGAGAGAGAGAGAGAGAGAGAGAGAGAGCATTGTTAATTTCTAATATGTGCTCACCTCCTTGCAGACCTCTAAGCAAGCCATTGGTTTTTCTTAAAGAGCGAATTGAGGGAATGGCGTGCAGAGGATGAGACAGGGGAGAGGAAGGTGGTGGTGAGTGACAGTTTGCTAAATGAGAGAATTAGAACTTGGACAAACAAAGAGGGGGGAGGAGTTATTATATAAAGAAAGGGAGGGGAGAATAAACGGCGGAGATTTAAAAGAAGAAAAAGTGGGGCCACCCATATGACCAAATAATGATCCAATATTGTGTACGTGCAATTTGTCTGGCTGAGTATTGAAGTTAAGAAACAAACCTGACTTAAGCTAGTTCATTAAAGTAGTTTGTTTGAATTGAGTAGTGAAGTTAAGAAATAAATATGGGTTAACTCAGTTGTTAATTAAAGTAGTACGACAATCTATTTGAATTGAGTAGTGAAGTTCAGAAATATATATAGATTAACAGATTAAGTCAATTAATCAAAATAGCTTGTTCGTGTATGTGAACTCAAATTTGAATAACCTTAATGACATATCAGAGTAGTTTAGACCAACGCCTTATAAAAATAAATAAAAGAAAAAAAATTAGGTTCTCATCCCTATTTTTCCAACTCCATTGATTAAAACCTTCTTCCTTTTCAATTTTTGATTAAGGTTCTTAGATTTTAATAAATGCCATTAATTATTTCAATAGTAAAATATTTTTTATTTCTAAATATATTCATTTAGTGTTAGAAATATTACATTTAGTATATTTATATTTATGGCTAAATTTTTTATAATATATTTTTATTTTTAGTTTGTACCCATTTTTAATTTGCAACCCTTTTTTTTTTAATTTGTACCAATTTTCTTTTTAGTTTTAATTTGTATCCATATATTAATTCATTTTTGTGCCCATATTTTTTATACTTTTATTTGTTTTTGTACCTATATTTTTAAATTTATTTGTACCCATTTTTAATTTTTATAAATGTATTTATATGTATTTATTTTATGTTTTAAAATATCAATAGTTATTTTTTAAAATAAGTTAATAATTATGTGGGTACATTAATTTTTTTTTTTTTTGCTATAACTTTTGTGAAGAACAATATTACTCTAAAATTGATTTTTAAGTATTTATTATATTTTAAAAATATTATTTGAATTTGTCTAAATTTCCTAATTTTGGGGACTTTTTAGGGACACTAAATGCATAAATGCATGAGTCAAATCTCTTAAATGATGCTAAGGATTTCGATCAAAATATTTAAAAAAAAACAAGGTTTTAGTCTAACAATTAGGTTGATTAGGGCCGGAACCAAAATGACCAAAAATAAAACGAGTAGTAGAAAAGTAAGACAAAAAAAGAAAAGAAAAAAGAGTATGCACTAACACCTTAATGACATATTTAAGGATCGCACAAACTGTGAGATGGGAAAACGAAACTGGGAAGGTTTTAATTAGGGTAGGCTTTTGTTATTTTTTTTTATCAAGAAATAGTTTTGCATTTCTCTAGAATATAGAGTCTTCTGAATAAATATTGACTCCTTGTTTTGTAACGTATTCCCGATTTGGTGATAGCTACCCAATGCTTTTCCATTTTTCCTGGAAAATTTTCATATATCATGTGATTATCTCCATACACTAACCATACTTTTCCTTTAATTGTTGGTACATATTGCATATATCAAGTGGCTCATTTGGACTTAATCCGACCGTTCTCTGTTAAGTGAATTTAACTTGTCAATAAGCTCGGAATATTCTTCAAGTTAAAAATATCTTCAGTTAGCTCAAGCAGTAAGAAATGATCAGCTAGCAAGGACTGGGTTAGCCCAAGAGGAAGAAAGGATGAGATAACAAGTCAGACTAAGATAAGTTGCTTGTGTTCGACATAAAAAAAAAAGAAAAAAGATAAGTTGCATGTGGTCTAAATTATTGTAATAGTTTCGAACACTTTCCCTCTTCATAATAATAATAAAATTAAAAAAAAAAAAAAGGTAAGCTAAGTTCGGAGTTTGCTTTCTCTTATATAACCAAAACAATCTTCTATTTAAAGCATGTATTATTAAGTCTATCAGTTGTAAGTGATAAGAAAAATAAAAATCCGTTTTGTTGTTTTGATACCAAACATAAGAAAATGTGTATTCGATTTGCATCAAATATTTTTTACTTTGCTGCTCAATTATTAGAGAGGATAAGATTCCTTAGTTATATTATGGTTCACATTTTAATTACACAAGATCAGTTCACATTCTATACTTCAAGGGAAATGGTGGGATTTTGAATATCTATCTTTTAAGTGGAAGTTTGATTATCTACAACTAATAATGCACATTAATTTGCACTTTATGCCTCTAGTTGCTAAGTCATTCTCTAACATGTACATGATAATATGCTCTTTATACATATATTTTTATAATTTTAATGCGTAAGGCGGCTGCTAATCAAGAGGCATTTTGTATAAACATATTCTACAATAAATGAGAGATTTGTGCTTAATGTTTCAGTGAATAGAATTATACTTACGGCAGCTAATATATGCTTCCTATTATATCACATTTGGTTTTTAGGGAGGTGTCCTTAGTTCTTATGAATCATACAAGTTTCTTCAAAAATCAAGAATAGTATTTAATTATGATGCTCTTTGAAAACAAGACCAAAACGATTATTATGCTTGAAGTACTTCAATTGGTGTATACAGTCAAGAATATAGAATCATTTTGAATGAGCATCTCCATAATTATATGTTCCTTATTTTTTTTGGTTAAATGTGTTTGCATATAAGCGATATTCTACACTAATATGCACCTGAGAGGGAGGGAGGGAGGGAGGGAGGGAGAGGGGGTGGAATTTTAACCTGAAATTAATACACAGTGGGTTTAAGAGAAACTTTACCGCTTGCTTAGATCAAATTTTAACTAAAAATTTGTTTTAGGAGCACCCCTTAAGATTCTTTCTCCAACAATGCTCTCTAATTTAGAGAATCATAATTAGTATGAACTAAAAGAATTTAGCTCGTGCATGTTTTACTATACATGAATTATGAAGTAGGAAACTTTCTTTAATCACTTAATTAGTGACAGCTCGTGACTTTAATAATGCAAATAATTAGGCAAAAATCTTACTGGATGAGGAGACAACTGCCTTGCACAGAATAAGGATCTCCCAATAGTTAAGGATGACCTAATTATTCGAATTATGTTGGCTTTCTTTCCTATGAAACAATGCCTTACGTAGGAATAGCATTTCAGAATTTGGTTATTGTCAATATCTAATTCTCATAAAACTCGCTATTTTCAACTGAGTTTGTGATATAAAAAAAGTGTACTCTATTTCAGGGGTGAAAAATATTCTCAACTTTTAAGTACTAGTTGTAAACTTTCCTAGTTTATGTGTGATTGTGTAAATCTTAGATTAGATTTGATTCTAGTTATCCTTTCCTATTACAACTTGTATTCCTTGGGGATGGAGGATTTCTTCTCCCCTTTATTACTATAAATAAAGACACTATGTAGGAGGGATAACAACAACACACATTCCCCTACAATTCTACTAACACATCTCTCTCAATCTCTCTCCTTGCCGCCGGCCCCCTTTCCCTTGTTAGATAAAATAGCTACAACACGTTATCAGTACGCTCCTACCGTTGCGCATAGGAATTTGACGAGGAAATTTTCTACATCAAACCAGTTCATCCATATCATCATGCAATCAGGTTCTTCCAAAACAATAGTTTTTATCTTGATATTTTTGCAGCCCTGATAGATGAACATTCACCATAATGCATGACCCAATTTTACGTTTTTCGAATTTTAGATTCTATACAAATTGTGTATGCATTATATTCATAATTGTTGAATTATGTGAATTTGATATTTTCCATGAATTACATCAAATATATGTACATGCATTAAACTATCAAATTGAATTGCATTGAATTGAAAAAAAAAGAAAAAAAGAAAAAAAAATTGAAATCGGGAATACCAGGGTTCTTCGAACCCCTAACCTTGAATAGTGCAAGCCGCCAGCACCAGGCCAGCAGCCTGCGACTGCTTGGCGTGCCCAGCCCAACATCGAAACCCAGGCCAAGCCTTGAACTGAAACAGTGCGTTTGATGCACCACTATTCCGACCCACGGCCTGAAGCCCAGGTTCTCCCTGTTGATTTTTTCGACAAAACATGATCGACATTCGTGAAATTTGGAAGAAAGTTATCATTTTTACCAACGATTTCTCGAAGTTCTAGAAGAATTTCATGAGTTTTCATTCGAATTTGATTGAATTCCTTCAGTTTTCTCTCCCCCGACGTTGATATCTCACCTCCGTTGACAAAAACTTGGTTCTCCGTTGAACCATGGCTTTCACTGACCATAGACCTGAAGCGGCGTCGTTGACCTTGTTCTGGCAAATCTCCATACCCAGTGCCTCTGGGTTGGCCTGAAGGTCCAAACCCAAGCCTTCATGGACCTAGGTTTTCCATACGGTTCATTCACACAACACCCACATCATTGGGCTTGCTTGTGCCGTGCGTTTCGATCCACATCACCAACATGTTGGGCTTTGGTGATGATCTAGCCCAAGACTTTGTCGAGCCCATCATGGGTTCCTACTATCTCTCCTATGCACTGCATCGCAGCCAATCCATGCCATTCATAGGCTTTTTTCCTTTAGGCTTGCGAATGCAACCAGCTGCTTTTATGATGCTAGGTTCGTATGGCTACTCGGCCTGAGACCAAACCCACCCAATTTTGGGCTTGGGATGCACGACATCCATTTATTTAGCCCACTTGTGGGCTTAGGCCTTATTTTAGGCCCCGAGTTTAATTGCCTAATTATTTTTGGGCCCAATGAGTTTTATATTTTTTTCACCCACACTTTAAATTTGGCCCGAAGTCCAAATAATTCATTTAATTATAATTATAGACCTAAAGTTCTATTTGCATATTTTCCTGTTGCATATTTGTGACATCCCACATCGCCCTGGGGAGTGGATCATGTAAGCCTTATATGTACATGCCCATCTCTTCCTATCACGAGGCATTTTGGGAGCTCATTGGCTTCGGGTTCCATTGGAACTCCGAAGTTCGTGCGAGTTCACGCGAGAGCAATTCCATGATGGGTGACCTACTGGGAATTTCTCGTGTGAGTTCCCAGAAACAAAACCGTGAGGGCGTGGTCGGGGCCCAAAGCGGACAATATCGTGCTACGGTAGAGTCGAGCCTGGGATGTGGTGGGGGCCCGGGATGTGGTGTGATAATATTTATGTATATATTTGCGTTTGCCTGCACGAACATATGAACCTAAAGTTCATAATTATTTCGAAACCTGAAGTTTCTTAAAACATGCCTTGTTTGAAAACCTGAAGTTTTCCTTAAAAACATCACCTATGAAAACCCGAAGTTTTTCATGCAAATTTAAACCAATACAAGTCTATTAGAACCTGAATGTTTTTTCCTATGTGAATGGATTGATTTTTCTCCATTACACTAACCACATATTGTCCATCTATTTTGTGATAGGAACATGTCGAATCTGAACAAACTCGACTTCACCGTTTTGGAGGTCTCTGGAATGAACTACCTCAAGTGGGTACAAGATGAGAAGCTCCACCTCACTGCAAAGAACTTGCGTCTCACCATTGAAGATGAGACAAACAACTTGGTTGGCGAAGTTAAAAAAGCCACTGCTCTGATCTTCATCCGAAGACATATTCATGATGCCCTACAAACTGAGTACCTTGCTGAGGAGGATCCACGTGCATTATGGGTTGCTTTGGCTAATCGCTTTGATCACTAAAAGGACATATTCTTGCCTGAAGCAAGACATGACTAGCATTAATTACGCTTCCAAGACTTTTAAGTCTATGAATGAATATAATTATGAAGTTTGTCGAATTCGATCACTTCTCAAGTTTTGTAACGAAACTTTGATCGAAGAGGATCTCTTGGAGAAAACCTATTTAACATTCTCTGCTACTAATATTGTCATGCAGTAACAACATAGAGCTCAGAAGTTCACCAAGTTTTCAGATTTGATCTTTGTTTTACTTCTCGTTGAAAAGCAGAACCAGCTGTTGATGAAGAATCATCAAGCTTGACTTATTGGGGTGACTACTGTGCCTGAAGCACACTATAGCATAAAACAACCCCCGAAATGCCAAAAGAGGCGTGGCAAGGATGGCCAGAAGCCACCCCGTCAAGGTCAATAGAGCCAAGGCCCATCTAAGGGAGGAAACAAATCCCAGAAGTGCCTAAACCTCGCAACTAAGGCACTGAACTTCAAGAATAAGGATAAAACACTTGAAACCATGGATGCAAATATGTGCTAACATTGTGGTTCAAAGGACCATTGGTCCCGTGTTTGCCGAGCTCCCCAGAAGGTTGTAGTTGAATATCATTCTCGTCGTCAGAAGTTTGAATTAAACCTTTTGCAAGTGGATGAACTGGAAAGTACAAATATGAAGGTTTCTGACTTTCAGGAGGATACCACCCTTCTGGAAGATTAGACATAAACTATTTTTTTTAGTTGAAATAAGACACTGGGGCTAAATTCCACAGTAGTGGCCGAACCCCTTGTTTTTTGGTTAAATTTCGAACAATTTTCCTTTATGTTTGGATTCTTTGTTGGTGATTTGTTTTTGGATATTAAGTTTTACTTAATTACCATCCTTGAATACTTAAATTATTTTGAATGGATATTTGTTTTAAAGAACTTTTATGCATGTGACCGTTTCAAATTAATTTTTCATTCTAGGTATGACTAGTGGGGAAGTTAGTTGTTTAGTAGATAGTGCAACCATGCACACCGTTTTGTGTGAACGCATCTATTTCACTAACTTCATACCTAAGAATGCACCTCTGACAACCCACTCAGGCCCATCTAACATGATTGAAGGATACGGTAAGGCACTATAATGCTGTCCATTGGTACAATTTTGACCATTAATAAGGTACTTTATTCTCCATGTTCCGGAAGAATGTTGTTGCATTTGAAGGACATTAGAGATAATAATTACCATGCTGAAACCCACGTAGAAAATGGAATTGAATTTCTGTGCATAACTTCATACAAATATGGCCAGAAGCGTATTTTAGAGAAGATTGAGCGTATCCCGAGTGGTCTGTATACTATGACCATATGCCCCATAGAATGCCACTATGTGGCCGGCCTTACCTTTGGGACCGTGCATGAAAGTACACTTTCCCATGATCGTTTGGGACATCTTGGATGAATAGAGATGCGCCGTATTCTCAAATCATCACATGGGCATCCACTAACCCGAAGTTTAGGTTCGATTCAAGGAATCGCATGTCAAACATGTTCAATACGAAAACTTATCATTAAGCCTTCTTATGACAAGATTTGTTCGAATCCTTCAATTTTACTACAACGGATTCAGAGGGACATTTATGGATTGATTCACATTCGTTGCAGACAATTTAGATATTTTATGGTTTTAGTTGACGCTTCTACATGTTGGTCACACGTGTGCTTGTTATCCACAAGGAACACTGCATTCTCCAAACTGTTGGCTCATGTTATCAAGCTCAGGGCTCACCACCCTAATTATCCGATCAAATCTATTCGATTGGATAATGCTGGAGAATTCACATCTAAAACGTTTGATGACTATTGCATGTCGGTTGGGGTTGAAGTTGAACATCCTGTACCCTATTTCACACCCAGAACGGCATGGCAGAGGCATTCATTAAGTGCTTATAAATGATTGCTTGATCGTTGGTCATACGTATTAAGCTCCCAATCACTGCTTGAGGTTATGCAATATTGCATGCAACTAAGTTGGTCCGCCTCAGGCCTGTTGTAACATAACCATATAGCGCCCTTTAGTTGGTTACCAGATACGAACTCGACATATCACATATGCACGTTTTTGGTTGTGTGCTCTATGTGCCAATTTCGCTGCCCTTACGTACAAAAATAGGGCCTTAGCGAATGATGGGAAGCTATGACGGATATGATTATCCTTTGATTATTTGTTACTTAGAATCTTTGATAGGCGATCCATTTACTGCTCGTTTTGTGGATTGTCACTTCTATGAGACAGTCTTCCTTTCGTTAGGGGGAGATAAGAACGTCAACGTTCTTGAAGAACGACGCGAATTATTGTGGACAACTCCCACTTTATCTCATTTAGATCCCTGCACCGTTCAGTCTAAAATTGAAATGCTTCGCATATTAGATCTTCAAAGCATATCTTAGAGCATGCCAAATGCTTTCACTGATCTTGCACGAGTGACAAGATAATATATTCCAGCTACGAATACGCCTGCAAAGATGGATGTACCAAATGTACAATGGACCTCTCTCCTGAAGGCTTGGGACACCACTTTGGCCAATCCACGTACATTAGCAACTAGCCAATCATCTGCCCCTGCACATAAGCATGGCAGACCTCTTGGTTCAAAGGATTCACACCCTTGGAAGAGGAAACCCACGGCACAAGGCCCTGAAGAGCCTACCGTGAATCCGACTGTCGCTTACTCATTCTATCAAACTCATAAGGAAATTCTAGATTACGGAAGTGTCCTTATCCAGAGAATCGTGAGATTTTGGTCTATTATGCTAGCTTATATGACGTGTGGTGTAGAAATGAGATGATCGTCAATGATGCATTATGTAGTAGCTATTGAGATCATGTTGAGCGATGACATTAAACCGCGTTCCGTTGATGAATGTCGACGTATAATTGATTGGTCAAACTAGAAACAAGCAATTGTGAAATGTAATGTGTTTGGACCTATAACTCTTACCCCTCCACATGTGAAACCCGTTGGCTACAAGTGGGTTTTCGTTTGGAAGAGTTATGAGAAGAACGAAATTATACGTTACAAAGCTCGTCTTGTTGTGCAAGGCTCTCACAACACCCCAGGATTGACTATGACGAAACTTATTCACCCATTATGGACATTACTTTTCGCTACCTTATCAGTTTGGTAGTTTTCGAAAAACTAAGTTTGCAGTTAATGGACATATTAATTGCGTATCTTTATGGGGATCTTGATATAGAAATTTATATGAAAGTTCCCAAAGGACTTACATTGACTAGATCAAATATTTCTAAACCTCGGAATACACTCTTAATTCGGCTGAGGCATTCACTCTACGGTTTGAAGCAATCTGGAAGAATGTGGTATAACAGTTTAAGTGAGTATTTGACTAGTCAGGGATATGTGAACAATGAACTATGCCATTGTGTGTTCATTAATAAGTTACAATCTGGTATTGCGATAGTTGTAGTATAGGTCGATGACATCAATCTCAACAGAACTCCTGAAGAGCTCGCGAGAACTACAGCGTACCTGAAGTCGGAATTTGAGATGAAAGATCTAGGAAAGACTTGATACTATCTCAGTCTTGAGATAGAATATTGTTCGGATGGAATCTTAGTTCATCAATCGAACTACACCCAGAAGGTTTTGCTCTGCTTTAATGATGATAAAGCGAAGCCTTCGAGCACTCCTATGCTTGTTCAATTGCTAGATGCAAAACGAGATCCTTTTTGTGTAAAAGGGAATGATGAAGAGATTTTGGAGCTTGAAGTTCCTTATCTAAGAGCGATAGGTGCTTTATTGTACTTAGCTCAATGCACTAAACTCGACATCTCCTTCGTTGTTAATCTTGTTGGTTATATCGACGCAAGATACTTATCTTATCCGCACAAGGTGCGTTCTCAAACGGTCTTTACCATTGAAGGCACTGCAATCTCTTAGAGGTCAACTAAACAGACCTTAGTTGCCACTTCGTCTAACCATGTTGAAATTATCACCTTACATAAAGCAACTTGGGAATGCTTTTGGTTGAGAGCAGTCGTGGGCCATATTTGAAGCTCCTGCGATCTTACTCCGCCGTTGATGTCCCAACGATGATCTATGAAGACAACGCAACATGCATCAAATAGCTCAAGAAGGGTTACATTAAAGGAGACAACACCAAACACATTACATCCAAGTTCTTCTTCTCACATCAATAACAAGAGCATCAGAAGATTGAAGTCACGCAAATTTTTTCACAAGACAATCTGGCTGACCTCATCACCAAATCACTGCCGAAGACGACGTTTTAGAAGCTTGTTCATGGAATTGGTTTGCGTAAACTTTCTGGGTTGTAATATTGCTAGTTCTCTTTGGAATTGTGTCAAACTTAGGGGGAGTATCCTGAAGTATACTTGCTTGATCTTAATGTACTTTTTTTCCCTACGATTAGGAGCACTTTTCCCACTGGGTTTTTGCTACCTAACTAGGTTTTAACGAGGCACCCACCTTGGGTTGATCATATCCCTAATGTCATCCTGTAGACGTTTCATTTGACTTTGCATTACTCACGCATTTTTCCTTAGACTATGAATTTTGTCCCTACTCGGGTTTTTGCCATAGCCTTAGGGTTTTCTTCAGTGAGACTTACTTTCTTATGCAAGTTCCTACCTTATTGAGAATACGTGTGTTCCTTAGAATCAATGTTGATGAGTCGACTTCCTCAACTTTTGCATGATGCTGAATCTACCTTGAGTATTTACACACTCAAGGGGGAGTGTTGTAAACTATCCTAGTTTATGTGTGATTGAGTAAATCTTAGATTAGATTTGATTCTAGTTATCCTGTCCTATTACAACTTGTATTCCTTCGGGATGAAGGATTTCTTCTCCCCCTTATTAATATAAATAAAGGCACTGTGTAAAACGGATAACAAAAACACACATTCCCCTACAATTTTACAAACACATCTCTCTCTCAATCTCTCTCCTTACTACCGGCTCCCTTCTTAGATAAAATAGGCTACAACACTCTTGTCAATTTTCCAGTTAGAATCTAATTTAGTGAGACTTCTCTAAAAGAAATTAAAAATTCAAATTCCATCCCCACTATTGTGAAAGAAATTGGATACTATGTTGATTTTCCCACAATTCAAAAGAAAAATAATACAATGAAAATGGTCTGTAAATTTTTTTTAAAAAAGCGCACGAAAGCACCAACAAACTTAAGAACTATTGAGTAATGTTGGAGTGTACCATGTAAACGTGTCGTTCTCATGTAGGATGTTTTGCAACTTTGTTGGAGGTGTATCACGTGAGAGAGCCTTTTTTTTTTTTGCGGAATGTTCTTCGATTTTGTTGTAAGAGCGTTTTTTCTTGCAGACGTGATACTATGTCTTTTTTCTTACTCATATTATGTTCTCTTGGAGTACAAATAGGAAATAAATTTAAAAAATAAAAATATACCAAAAGGTCCTAAAATCTTAAAATTTCATTGAGCTAGTAAATGAAGGGGTTTCGCTAAAAATTCCCATTCAACAAGGGAAAAATAGTTTTACGGCCTAGTGGTATTAAATTTCTTGACTTGTAAGTGAGGGGGTTTAAGTTTGAATCTCGTAAATGATGAGTTTGTAACCAATTTATTTCTCCACCCGGCAAAGCCCTAGATCATGTTCGTCTCGCCGTTGTCTTCAAAATTATGGGTCATGGGCCTTAATCAGACATTAAATACTAAATCTACAATGCTAGAACTTGTCGATTTTCCACCTTTTCAATTGTTCTTATCATTCTAGCCATCTTTTCTACATCACAAATCCTCAAGTAGTCCTTTTAAATAAAAAGGATTATATATATGCAATTGATTGTTTAAGTTTTAAAAAATGATCTGTTTGGACCCAAAATGTTATTTTGGGCTGAGCCTAAAAATGTTCTCGGCCCAATGGTGTTTATTTAAAATCTTGTCATGGGCCGGCCTTGTCGAGGTTGGCCGAATCCTGCTACAAAGAGGATTATTTTGGATAAAGGTGAAGTAGTCGAATCCTAGTATAATAAGGAGTCTCAAAGCTAAAGTACATGAGATTAAGAGATGAACCTGGTTTGTTTGAAGGTTTGGTTCATAATCGTATGGAGATTAGGATTGGTTGAAGTTTAATCGGCTTGGATTGAGGAGTCCTAATCCGAGTATATCTCTAGTTTGGCTAGAAGTAGGCTCGTTGCTATAAATACAAGACACCGTGAAACATTTGAAGCCTCTCTAATTCAACACACAAACTGCCCTGCGCAAACTCTAGCTCTACGCGAAACCTCTCAACAACCTTGAGATTTTTATTTTCTTTTTCCCACCGACACATCTTCAGTTTGGATAAATAGCACTATGAAGGAAACTAGTGACATCTTCAGTTTGGATAAATAGCACTGGAGCCGTAGAATCAGCCGATCAAGGAGCACCTTTAGTTTGGATAAACAACAATGTTTCTCGGCCGACTGATTACCTATACAAGTCTCGGTCGACAAAGATTTTTGAGTCCTTGTTGGTAGAGGTCATCTTATCAGCCATCTCGATGAAGTGAGGTGTTATAGATTACTGGGCTCGGCGCATTAAACACCAAGTTGTTTTATGATAGGATATTCATAAGTAAGTTTTAGAGTTTGGCATTTTGACGGCCGAGCCACATTCACCATTAAGACATACATCTATTTTGAGTACTTGTGTCTATATAGTTTGGTACCAGTTTGGAGTGCTTATACTCTTACGAATATAATCACCATGACTGAACCCGGTGCCGATGATCTGTGAACTTTTTAAGACTAGTAGCCTTGTCTTCAGGCTCTAGAACCCGAAGGCTTAGACGTGTTCCTTTCTCGGTTGCAGTCGCGAGATTCAGAAGTCAATAGCGCGCCCAACGCAACATCAACTTATTTTACTCACCGGCCGAGCTCGGCCAACGAGTTGGCACGCCTCGTACATAACTGAAGGACATAATTAGCTTATTAATTACTTGGCCTGCATGCCACGTAGGTTTGGTAGTTTTTAGGGTCCACATTTTGGCACGCCCAGTGAGACCCAGTGCTAAAACTACAAAGTTCATGACCATTGAGACACGATCGTTTAAAAAGAAAATAGTCATAGGAAAGTCCACGACCAACCTTCCAGTCCAGAACTCAGGAAAAGATGACTTGTCACAAGCACGTAAGCCTCATATTGTCGTGACACCTGAGGCCACAAGCGCGACACACCGAGAAAAGGAAGTTTGTCTTGGCGGTTAGCTTCACAATGCAGAAACTCCTAACAAAACCAAGGGTGTTTTAATTGAAGGGATAGTAGAAGATTGCGATGAGGATGGTGGTGAAGGTTCTGATCCACTGATTAGATCATTTCTCCGAAGAAGACTTGAAGAGCAATCTCAGATTTTTAGTCGAGAAGTAAAAATCATACTAGATGTAATACGTAGTAATGGTGACACACACAACAAATTACTTGAACTATTGGTTAATAAAGCCTACGAAGGTGGACCCGCCGATCGTTTAGACAACTTTAACCTAAGAGTAATTCGTTATCAGCGATACAGGCCGAGGCAGGATCTGCTCGGCCCAAAATGATCGACTTGGAAAAAAGAGGAGGATCAAGCAGTAGATTAGATGGATCCGATCAGAGAGTAGAAACAACATCCGTCGATATGATTGAGGTCCAAAGAATGATTGATTCGGCCTTAAAGAAGGGGCTGAAGTTTCCAAAGTTCATTTATCCATATCCCACTTTCATGGAAAAATTCGAGTACCCCAAAGGATTCAAAATTTCGGACTTCAACCTTTTCGCCGGAGAATCATCCCTATCATCATTAGAACATGTAGCCCGGTTCACTACTCAATGTGGATTTGTTAATAGCGATTTTCATAAGTTACGATTGTTCAACTTTTTGCTAACCGGCTCATCCTTTGCGTGGTATATCAATCGCCCACCTAACTCTATCCAAAGTTGGGAGGAATTAGTCGAGAAATTTCATAAGCAATTCTATCAGCCATGGATGGACATATCAGTGTCTTCCTCAGCCAGGATGGCTTAGGCCTTTGACGAATCACCAATGGAATATCTTACGAGGTTTAAATTAGCCAGAAATTGGTGCCGAGTACCACTTCCAGAAGTCGAGTTTGTTAGGATCGCTCTAAACGGCCTGGATGTAGAATACAAAAAAGAAATTCTTGGGGGCGAATTTCTATGACATTTACGAACTAGCTCAACATGTCGAGCAATACGACTATTTACTTTGAGAAAAGAAGGTCTTGAAGTCTCCGTCCCAAGGAACAATCTACAAAAACCCCTACTGTTAGTTATGTGTCGGCCGAAGCTGAAGAATATGCTAGTATAGACGCGACCGAGACAGTAATTGACAAACCATCGGCTTATCCGCAGTGGAAGCGGATAGGCCGATGGTTTTATGTAGTCGGTGAAAGACAAACGTCATCCTCACCAAGCCAAAGGAAAAACCACCTCAGGCTACAATAGAACGACTGTCTCTTATGTTGTAATGACACCTCAAAAGGTGCTCGGCGTAGGCCAACACCAGGGAGTTTTTGAGAGGCTCGGCTTTCAAACTAGGATTGACGAACCGCCTTCAGCCAGATGGTACCTTGATTTTGACACACTGTTTTATAACGAGGACTATTATACGCGCAACTCGAGTTCATCCGCGAACCAGAAAACTTTTAAACCACCTAAGCCATGCGACCAAATGTGGTATAGTTATAATTCTCCTACTGGCGTATATACCGCACTTTCTAAATCATAAAAATGCTGGCGCCAGCGAATATACTGCATGGCCCGTCGACATGCGGCTCAGGTTACCTCTATTACAAAATGGCAGCTGAAGGAAATAACAGGTAACAAAGATGACCGACAATCCCCGGCAATCATGGTCGAATTACTTCAGGGAAAAAAGGTGATCAATTGCGACTTTGAGGCCACAATAGAAGAATCTGAGAAACGCATCAAACTTTTTCTTTGACTTGGGGAGATGAAAGCTCGTTTCGAACACTTCAAGGAAGAGGCAGAAAGCAAACTTCCTCCATTACTTTATTAAGAGCCATTAATAAGAGTTTGACGAAATCTACACCCCCCATTTCTCGGTGAAGCCTTAAAGCATATATGGGAGTTTCATAAGAAATATTCCGCTAATGACTTATACGGCCTACCAAAGGCGTGTCAAGAGGCTCTTGACTTGGCACTAACTAACCTTGATGCCGAGCAGATTATTCAAAAGACCACTGATCTAGGGATAAAGGCCAGGTTCCAGCATATACGTGAAGCTCGAGTTCTCAACTTCGAGGTCGATCCATATATCGATATAAAGATCACTGAGCTTCCTTTCTCCATTGAGGACCTCCAATATTTACGATACCATTTTGATGTCTTTTCAGCCATGTCTCTCTTCAGCCTGACAACCGATGAGAAAGAACGCGTGGCACTGTTAGATGCTTATCTAGACACAAGAGACGCCTATATCGCCTATCAAGAGCGTGCCCGTAAGGCGTCGGGTGAGCTCAGGGATAGCAATCAGAATGAAATAGGTCCGATGGATGTACCACATGAGCAATTACTTGAAAAGAAAAATGATCAGGTCGAGGACATTAAAAAGCAAGATACTTTGGTTGATAGTTCGGAAGACGACGGCCCTGACCCAATGGGCCATTCGGTTCTCAAAAATATAAAGATTAGCATGGTCCATGTTCTACTGGCTGAATTTTAGCCAACCACGTCCTAACCAAATTTCTTAGATGGTGACGTGATGGCTGAAGAAGTGACGCAAGTCGACTTTGTCGTCATGGAGGAAGACGAGCAAGTAAGCAGAGAAGACAAACTCAAAGTAGTTCTTACCGAGCTGTTTCCCCATTCTTCTTCGGCCAACCTCCATCATTTGAAGCCGTTAAATGTTACAGCTCACATCGAAGGGTATCTAGTTTCCAAAATATTCATCGACTACGGAGGAACGGTTAATATCATGCCCATCTCCATCATGAGAGCATTACATCCCTCTAATGACGAATTTATTCCATCGGGGATCATCATGAGTAGCTTCGTTAGTGACAAGTCTCAGACCAAGAGGGTACTTTTGTTAGATGTAAATATCGTAGGTTGCAATCACATGACCGCGTTCTTCATAGTCGACTGAAGGACCGAATATAATGCATTGCTTGGTCGAGACTGGATCTATCAAACTGGCTGTATCCTTTCATTTTTATATCACGTCCACATTTTCTGGGATGGAAAATCGATCGTGGTTCATCTGGCCGACAATTAGTTGTTTGAAGCTAACATGATTCAGACACATTACTTTGATGACCACGTCGACTACATCACTTTGCATGATTTCAACGATGAGGGACGGTCGACTCGAATTTTAGTTTAGAAAGCCATCAAGGTTGGCGCCCGAGACTGTTCACCAGGATTTGATGAGACTCGGGTTGGTTGACCTCATTACTGACCCCGATGTCTGACACCAAATAGGTCGAATGCCGAGCCACGGTTTCATTTACCATGGAACGATTGCTGGCCCACTGGTATACTATTTCCAAATAACCAAATTCAGGCGTAAACCTCGTGGAGTTTCTCACTGAAAGAGATAATGGTCCCATCTTTTCCCTTGACAAAGTCTAAGCTGCCCCGGCCAAGCTCGAAGATAGTCAGCCCCAAGTCAAAAACCCACTAGAGGAAATAGATGTTGGAACGGCTGATGACCCTCGGCCATTATTTATAAGTACGTTGTTACCCCAATCCATGAAAACCAAACTTTGTAAATTACTCAACGAGTTTAAAGATTGTTTTTCTTAGAGTTACCATGAGATGCCTGGTCTAGATCGAACCCTCGTCGAGCATGAATT